>NC_060960.1:602500-605000 GCF_910589235.1 Vespa crabro
AACAGTAACAATAACAATAATTATAACAATAATAATAATAACAATTCTAACAATAATACTAAAAAATAATAATAACAATAAAAATAACAATAATATTAATAATAATAATTACAATAATAACAATAATAATTATAACAATACTATCAATAATAACATAATTAATAAAAATAAAAATAATAACAATAATAATAATAAATAGTAATAATAATAATAATAAAAATAATAGCAATAATAATAATATTAATAATAACAATAATAATAATAATAACGGTAACAATTATTTCAATAACAATAACAATAACAATAACAATAATAATAACAATAATAACATTAACAATAATAACTACAACAATAATAACAATAATAACAATAACAAAACAATAACAATAAATATATCAATAATAACAATAACAATTCTAACAATAATAACAATACCAATAATAAAAATAAAAACAATAACAATAGTAAGAATAATAATAATAACAATAAAAAAAGAATAATAATAATAATAATAATTACAATAATAACAATAAGAATAATAACAATAATATCAAAAATAACATTAATAATAATAATAATAATAATAACAATAATAACAATAATAATAATAACAATAATAATAATAATACCAATAATAAGAATAACAATAAGATCAATAAAAGCAATAACAATGATAACAAGAATAACAATAGCAATAATAACATTGACAATAATATCAATAATAACAATAACAATTATAACAATAATAATAACAATAATAATAATAATAATAATGATAATAATAATTACAATAATAACAATATTAATATAAACAATAATAGCAATAATAACATTATTAATAATAATAATGATAATAATAATAATAACAATAATAATATTAACAAAAATAATAATAGCAATAATAATAATAACAATAATAACAATAGTATCAATAACAATATTAACAATAACAATACTAACAATAATAACAATAGGAATAATAACAATGATAACAATAACAATAATAACAATCATTACAATAACAAAAATAACAATAATAACGATAATAATGACAATAATAATAATAACAATACCAATAATTAAAATAAAAACAATAACAATATTAACAATAATAATAATAAGAATAAAAAAAACAATAATAATAATAATAATAATTACAATAATAACAATAAGAATAATAACAATAACAAGAATAATATCATTATTAATAATAATAATAATAATAATAATAATAATAACAATGACAGCAATAATAAAAATAACAATTATAATAATAATACCAATAATAATAATAACAATAATAACAATAAAAGCAATAACAATAAGAACAATAATAACAATAACAATAATAACATTGACAATAATAACAATAATAAGAATAACAATAATAACAATAATAATAACAATAACAATAACAATAATAAAAACAATAAAAATAATAACAATAATGATAACAATGGCAATAAAAATAATTATAACAATAATATCAATAACAATTCTAACAATAATAACAATACCAATAATAAAAATAAAAACAATAACAATATTAACAATAATAATAATAACAATAACAATAACAATAATAATAATAATAATAATAATAATAACAATAATAACAATAATAATAATAACAATAATAATAATAATAGCAATAAGAATAATAACAAAAATGACAATAAAAACAATAAAAATAATAAAAACAATAACAATAATAACAATAATTATAATAATAATAATAATAAAAACAATAACATAATAATAGAGATAAAAATAAGAATACTAATAATAATAATAATAACAGTAATAATAATAATAACAATAATAACAATAATAAAATAACAACAATTAAAATAACAATAACAATAATAATAACAATAACAATAGCAATAATTATAAAAATAATAACAATATCAATTCTAACAACAACAACAATAAAAATATTAACAATAACAATAACAGTAACAATAATAATAATAACAACAATAATAATAATATTAAAATAAATTAATAACAATAATAACAATAACAATAATAATAACAGTAACAATAACAATAATTTTAACAATCATAACAATAACAATAATAACAATAATAACAATAATAATGACAATAATAATAATTACAATACCAATAATAATAATAAAAGCAATAACAATATTAACAATAATAATAATAACAATAAAAAAAGAATAATAATTATAATAATAATAATTACAATAATAACAATAAGAATAATAACAATAACATCAATAATAACATTATTATTAATAATAATAATAATAACAATAATAACAATAAAAGCAATAGCAATAATGACAATAATAACAATAACAATAATAACATTGACAATAATAACAATAATAATAATAACAATAATAATAACAATAGCAATAACTATAATTATAACAATAATATCAATAACAATTCTAACAATAATAACAATACCAATAATAAGAATAAAAACAATAACAATATTAACAATAAAAATAATAACAATAAA
>NC_060960.1:907500-1042500 GCF_910589235.1 Vespa crabro
CATATTTACTCGATGTTCAAGCAGATAATTATTGTAATGCATGATCTTATATACTAACATTATTCATGTTTCATACTGAAAAAGAAAATCGGATTAAAATAAAAAATGTAATGAATATAATATTTTAATCTGTAATACATGTTTATTATATTATAATACAATATTGTGATATCAGACACAATCCAGCATCTTGCCTGGGCCTTACCTGCTTAAAATTAAATTTGACATATTCGTTCAGAAAAGTATGGTATTTGCCTGTCTATAATCTATATTTAAAAAATAGCAAATCATTTATTCCAACATATTCACTCTACGGGTCTCTCATCGACACTTTAGCTCAACTGCATTTTTCACTTATATACCAGGGAATACATACCATTTTGCTGTAATCAATCGTCGCAATTAATGATTATTACATAATATAATTAAGAAAATAAATATCAGTACTCATACTAATAGCATACGAGTATTTTATTATTTTCACATCAAATATAATTACTCTGCAACGTGAAAAAATTTGTATATCGTTATAAATACATGCATTCAAAATTCACTTATAAAGTATATTTAAGAGAGAATTTATAAAAAAATGATGTATAGTTCATTACCTTAATGCGCGCATACATGAATTGTACGATTATACCCATACTAACTATATTTCACTTAACAAATAACATTTGAGAACATGTGTAGACAAGATGATGTAAAAAACATAAGGAAAGGGGAAAACGAGAAATAGTATATAAATTGTTGAAAATCTTGAGCTAAAAATTGATCCTAGAGTTTAAAAAGGATCTTGAAAAACTTATCTTAGGGTTTATGGACTGTGATTCTACAAATCTTTTTGTTTTTTAGCTATATCTACTTAACTTTTCTCTTGTAAAAGCAATAATTTCATTGAGTTCTTCATTGTTCTTTTATCAACAAAATTGATTAAATATTTAATTCATTTTTATCTAAAAATATAATGGAAAATCTTTAAATATTCTTTCTTATGAGTAATTACTGTGATTATTATAAAAAATCATGCAATTTTGCTTGTAATCCAAAGATTATTCATCGCGAATATCTTCTTGTTCATTCTTTATTAGAACTTATGAATATCTATGCATATCGATGTATCCATATATAATTAATTTACTAGGAATTAGCACCATGATAATGTATATTTTTCTTATCACATGATATTTTGAATTCTGATGACTAAAATACTGAATTCTTCACTATTTTCGAGAGAAAAATATTTAAAAATGCAGTGAAATATTCCAAGTGCAATATAATTATAAACATGTATAAAATAAGACCCTACTATATAAAAGAAGACCCTATTCTGATTTAATAAATAAATGTATATACTATCAAAAATAAGAAACTAGAAACTTCATCTTCGAAGAAAATTTACTGGTCGTCTCTTAATGAACTTCTACAAATTAATTATAACCAATCATCCGTGTCAATTTGAACTTTTCATTCTCGATATAATTGAATGATTGGAGGAACTTTAAATTTTTGCACTCATTATTTAAGAACTTCTCAGGTGATTCAAATATACTCATTCGCTTTTTATAACGAACATGAAGTATGTAGGCATATTATATAATATTAAAATTATCTTCCGTAATATACTAACTCTAATAAGCTATAAATTAGTCATGAGACAGACATAAATTTAACATGCGGATCTTTGTTGTATAATGTAAATAGAATCTGTATGACTGTTAAAAAAGAAAAACAAAAATTTATACGAACAATGATTCTATAATTAACTGCTTTGCATGAAATCGATTTAAATGCAGATGTTCTTAAAAATTAATTTAAACTACTAAACTTAGATTAATGCAATAAACACAACTTTTACTTTGCGATTCTTGTCTTTTTATTTTAGCAATAGAACACTGGATTTATTGCTTTGCACACGATTGCATTAAATGTTCTAAAATATAAAAATAAAAATAAAATTATTATTATCATTGGTATAATATAGAGTTCTTGAAATTATTAAAGAAATGCTTAATGCAAAAACATATTTTAAGTTATCGTTGATGCATACACGATGGGCATCCTGCTCCAAGATAATGAAGAATTCTTACGAAGATAAGAAACTAATTTTTTATTGCGATCGATATCGACTCTACTTCGCGATAATGCACTATTGTTTAAATATTAATTAGTTATAATTTATGGACATCATACATTGTAAAATAAATGAAATTATAAATTATTTAAGCTTACTCGTATAGAAAGAAAAAATTTTGATGTTTATTTATTAGAATGCAAAAGAATACTAAAAACTACCAAAATTCGTTTCTGTTGGTATTATATAAAAACAACGATTCTGAATTCAAAATTTGCGTCTATCGAAATATTAAATTAAAATTTTTATATTTGAGGCATGTTTCAAGCCGTGAAAAGCGCTATTGTTTGAATATTAGTTTATCATATTTCGTACACATTATACATGTTTAGATAATTATAAAATTAGAGAAAGTATAAATTATTTAAGTTTAGCCGTATGGAAAGAAAATATTTTGATGTTTATTACTACGAAATATGAAAGATAATTAACTTAAAAACTATCATAGTTATTGACGTACTTATTTTATTTATAACTTGCTACAATGATTTAAACTTGAAAATTTTTATGTTACGATTGCGTGTACGAATAAAATTAAATTATTTAATATTAAAGAGGTGAGTTATTAGTTTTATAATGTTTAAACTATTCTAAGATTGTTGATTTAGATTAGTAATCGTACAATTGTAAAAATAAAATATTAATTAGACTCTACTTCTACATATATACTTTATATTGTTAAAATGAATATACATATAATAATTAAAAACATTATACAATTTTATTTGCCTAATGACTAATTATTGAATGTTGTCTTTATATCAATTTCATAACAGAATTTCATACAAATTAACATTTTCGCAAAATCAATAAGAGAATAAAAATTAAAATAAAATAGAAAAATAAAAAACGTAATAAAAACGAATAATAACGGAAGAAAAAAATAAAACCGCTTCATATTTGTCGTCGTATTTCCTTAGTATTAGATATATCTATGGATGGAGGTATCTAAATTATCGAAGACATGATTTGTGAAAATTCGCAGAGGTGGAAAATTATCACGTGAGGTGATACATGGAATGTACTTAAAGGGAAAAATAAAGATCTTTATGGGACATTAGCGGCTAGATAGGGTATAACAAACCCTAGATATATCTTATTCTTTTAAATATATTATTTCTTCTTTTATTATTATAAATGATTATCATCATATATAATATAGAATGTACATGATGTATATAATATTTAAGTATATATGTATTTCTTCTTATTATTATTATTATAATAATAGTAATAATAATAATAATATAAAGTACTAAACTAGTCTTACGTGAAAAAACAACAAAATAACGCTGTAGATTTCTGCCTCATAGATAGAGTAGAAATGAACTCATGTTTTAATTTTTATTAAAGTAATATATAATAGATAAGTATTCACTAATTATTATTTTTAATAAAACAATCAATTAAATCACCAAATGAATCAGTGTAGCTTCTTCTGGGAAATATATTTCTTTATTTATCAAACGGGTCAGAAAATCCGAGCATCAGTTTATGCAGACATCAATAAGCAATCGGCTAATTCACGGAAATAAATATAACTATTCAAGCGTGTATATGAAAATTAGTAGTAGAGGTAGTAGCTTAGTCTCTTTCATCGTAGATTTCAAGTGGCGCCACTATACAAAATTTTTTTTTCACGAAAATGACAGCGTTTACGCCAACAATAAGCTGAGATATAATTTTTGACCGATTTTGATAAATAAGGTTTCATTCTAAAGAAGAAAGTTTATAGGAGATAAAAAGATAGGAAAATTTTAGGAGATAATTCTTCCGAATATTTGGAAAATTTTTATTTTTATGCATAAACTACTCTCGAAAAAAAAAACATCTTTTGATATGATTTTTTTCAAAGAAAATAAAGCTTTCTTAAAAATTCGAGGAAACTATCTCTTCATCTTTAAAATGAGACTGTTCATCGAAATCGATCAAGAATTATATTTGGAATCATTGCTGTTGTAAATCATTATAAAACCAGTGGTGATGAACAGCCTTAAATGAAAATATATAACGCATTATAAATAAAACCAATAGATAAAGAAAAATCTTCCTATATATTATTATAAAATATAAATTTCGAATGAAAAAAGAAGATATCAAATACGAGAGTTTTTGCTTGCTAATTGTTTTATGTATTTTTAAATGAAATATATCAAGTTTAATTATCAAAAAGTTAAATGACCAGTTAAAAAATTCGCGAGATATTTTCAATTTTTAAAACTGGATGAAGATATAGCCCATAGTAACCGTAGTTCATGGATATAATTTGAAAGATCTAAGACGGTCACAGATGGCACACTTTGTTGTTTGCGGGTCGTCGAAAATGGCAGTGTCTCCGATCTTATATTTAATAGTCTTTTAACTTTGTCTCTGTTGCGAATAAAAATGTTTTTTTGTCAGTGTTCCTCTTTTGTTTGATACAATGTCAGATTCAAATTCACCTAAAGCAGATTCAAGTAATCCTAGTCCCTTGGGTAACTTACGGCAATTCCGTTTTCAAAAGAAAGTGAAAAGAATAAATATGTGTAAGAGATTAACTAATTATTTTCTAAATTCTATGTACTTCTATCTTTAATATTATAAATATATTAGTTTTTTAATATTATAAAAGTAGTTTTTAAATATAGTATTATTAAGTATATTATCATTAATAACTTATATATAAATTTTGACATAACATACGATATATAACTTGTTTTTATAATTATTTTTTTTTGTAACAAATGTGTCTTATGTATAATATTTTTATTATATTTTCACAATATAACCATATTTATGGTATTTTGAATAAATTCAAAAGAAGATATATATATAATATTTGTTATTGTAGCTGATGATGACAGTAATTTAGTAACTCCTGACATACAATCACACCGGAGACCTGTCAATCGTATTGAAGATAGTGACAGTGATATTGGAAGCCCTGTCAAAGTAAATGCTACAAATTCAGAAATAGAAAAAGAATCTGAAGATAAACAGAAGGAAGTAAAACTCAAATATTTAACTACATTATATCCACAAAATGATACAGTTGTATGTATAATCTCAAACCTTTTAATTGGAATAGGTTTGTATATTGTTGATTCATATCTGTTTTTAGTATATACAAGAAGTACTTAATAATGTTAATTGGAATATCGAAGAAGCTGAAGACATCGTTAAAAAAAACAGAAAACGAAGTTTAAAAGGATCCAGTAAAAGTAGCTATAAAAAGCGTAGAAAATTAAATGTTGAAGATGCCGATGTAGATTCAGATGAAGTAAAATATAAGGACAAAGTATTTAATAGGTACAAAGCCATTTAACTGAAATTTCATATTTGATTCTTGTTACAGTTCAAGAATAAAAAATTAAAAAAAATTCTTTTAGTGATGACGATTCGGATGCAGAAATTTCAAATGATTTAACTCATGATAAAAAAGCAGTTCTGGAATTCATGCGAACTGCACTACTTTCTGAATTGCTTTTGATACCACAATGTTCTCAAAAAAGAGCAGAAGCGGTAATGGAAGCAAGGCCATTTGAAAATTGGAGAGATCTGGTTTTGAAATTTCAAAATAATAAGTATTTGGATACAGAACTTTTAAATTCAACTCAGGTACATTTATATTTCATTACACATTCTTAATTGAACTACTACAGTGATAATTTTTGTTACGTAATAGGAATTATTGGCTACAAGACAAGTAATAGAATCTCTTATGAAAAAATGCATTCGTTTGTCTACAAATCTGGAAAAAGCAGTTGCTGCTGGTGCATCTACTATAAAACAGCAACCAAGAGGATTGTCACCGAGATTAACATTAGCGCCATATCAAATGATTGGTTTAAATTGGCTTGCAGTTATGCACGCTCAAAATGTAAATGGTATACTTGCAGATGAAATGGGATTAGGAAAAACTGTTCAAGTAATAGCTTTTCTTACATATCTAAATGAAGCAGGACTTAACGATGAAAAGGATGGACCTCATTTAATAGTTGTTCCAAGCTCAACAATGGGTAATAAACAATTAATACTTACAAACAATTTACTTTCTTTATCAATTATGCCTAATAAAATATTTTGTTATTATTATCATATGTATTTTCAGAAAATTGGTGTAATGAATTAGAAAGATGGTCACCTGGTTTAAAAGTTGTTCAATATTATGGTTCTCAAGATGAACGTAAAGAAATGAGAATGTCATGGCGAAATGGTGATCTTGATGATGTAGATGTTTTATTAACTACTTATAATTTGATCAGTAGTACTCCAGAAGAGCGTAGATTATTTCGTGTTATGCCAATACATTATGTAGTTTTTGATGAAGCTCATATGCTTAAAAATATGAGTACTATTAGATATGAAAATCTGGTTAGAATTAATGTATGTATAAAAAACCCTGATTGACTATTTTTAAATCTTCCATCGCATAAAATTTATTTATCTTTTTTTATAGGCTAAACATCGTATTCTTTTAACTGGTACCCCATTACAGAATAATTTACTGGAATTGATGTCTCTTTTGATATTTGTAATGCCTTCTTTGTTTGCTGGCAAACAAGCAGACATAAAAAGTTTATTTTCAAAGAATTCTGTAAGTAATAGAAATGTAAAAAGATCATTATTATTCTAGACTATAAAAAGTAACATAAACGTGGAAACGATATGTCTGCATATTATATAATATATTTCAGAAAATGTCATCAGACAAAACAAATAAACAACCCTTGTTTGAACAACAACAAGTTAAAAATGCAAAACAAATAATGCGCCCTTTTGTCCTTCGGCGACTTAAATCAGAGGTTCTTTGCGATTTACCTGAAAAAACGGACGAAGTGATACGATGCACTTTGACCAAGAAGCAAGATCGTATGTATAAAAATTTAGTTGAGAAATTCTCTGTTGAAGCTAATGAAAGCGCTGAAGTGAATGGAGTTGGTATGATGATGCAACTAAGGAAACTTGCAAATCATCCACTCTTAGTTCGAGATTATTATAAAGAATCACAGCTTAAGGTAAACAATTTGCCATTATTTATATACATTTCACATAATATTATATTATTATATTATATTTTTCAGAATATAGCAAAAAAATTAGCTGCAGAGCCTGGATATAAACAAAAAAATCCAGATTACGTATTTGAAGATTTGTTTTGGATGTCTGATTATCAAATAAATCAGTTAACACGAATATATAAAAGTTTGGGTGGATTTGGATTACCACAAGAATTTATACCCGAAGCTGGCAAATTAAAAAAACTAGATGAACTCCTACAAAATTTAAAAGAAAATAATCACAGAGTATTGATTTTTAGTCAGTTTACAATGGTATTAGATATTTTGGAAGAATATTTAACTATTAGAGGACACAGATATTTAAGGTTAACAAATCAAATATGCAACTTATAATAACGAATACAAATAAATCCTTTCATTACATTCTATTTTACTAATTTAACATATTTTTCCATTTATATGAAATATTTTTATTTTCTAATTGCAGAATGGATGGAAGTACACCTGTAACGGAAAGACAGTCTCTTATAAATGAATACACAGAAGACAATAGTATATTTGTATTCTTATTATCTACAAAAGCAGGTGGACTAGGTATTAATCTAACAGCTGCTGATACCGTTATAATTCATGATATAGATTTTAACCCATATAATGATAAACAGGCAGAAGACCGTTGTCATAGAGTGGGTCAAGAAAAGTATGTATTTTATTAATTATATGTATATATTTTGTTATATGATTTGAAAGAGAAATTATAAAGCATCGATATTAAATTTGTTATATATGAAATATTTAGAATCAAACAATGTGCAATTTATTTTTAGACCCGTACGTATACTAAGACTTTTGGGGCAAGAAACTATAGAGGAAGGCATGTATGAAATAGCTCAAGAAAAACTTAATCTTGAGCAACAGCTTACTGGTAGTGAAGGTATGTTAAAATTAATAAATATTTTATTATATTAAATTTAATTCATGAACTTTTTCACAGAAGGAGAAAATACAGATAAAAAAAGTGTTCTAAAATTATTAAAAATGACACTTGGACTGGATCCACACAATAGATCATTATCATTATCACCAACAAAAAATTCTAATAAAATACACAGCGAACTTGTAGAAAATCAAGCAGACAGTGATATAGAATTTTGATTAATACGTTTTTCTGTATGGAACAGAATAATAATTTATAAAAGGCAATGTATCAACGCACATCAAAGAAGAGGCATATTTATATCAATGCATTTTGTATCAACACAATGTCACTTATAGAATTTATATATATTATTTAATTTCTATAATACACTTTTGTAGGGTAGCTTTCCAGGAATGTTTATAATAATTTTCTTATTTACATAAAAATATGAATTTGTGTTATCATTGGAAACACAAGAAATCTACTTAAAAAAAGTAGACAAATATTTTTTTTTTTTTTTTTTTTTTTTTTATCGACAAGGTATACCTATAATTTTTCATCAAATTAATCTTAGGTATTCTATCTTATTTATGTTTTTTAATCTACAATAACAAATATTAAACTTTTAATAAAATTCTTATTCATCAAATAATATGGCAGCTGTATTGCAATTTTAATAGTATACGAATTTTTGTATGCATTATATTTTTAGCATATTTCAATGAAATGTAGGTACATAATAGAAAAAGTAATAAGTAAATGCATACGTACATCTGAACATGGGACCATTATGATACAATTTTTGTACTCTGACTTGTTTCCATAGCTACCTACCACTGCCTTGATTACTGTACTCAAATAATCGGTATAATAATCTATATGAATAATGAAAGAGTAAATATATTAAAACTTCTATAATTTTCAGATATTTAAAAAACACATGCTGCTATTATTTTATTTTTTATCTAATTACTTTTTAATTTTTATTATATTTACATTTGCTATTTACATTCATCAAGATTTAACTGTTTATGCAATTTAAGAAAAATATACTTGCATTATTTATTTTATTTCGATAAAAATGTATGATAATACGGATAAAAAGAGAAAAAATATATAATAATTTTGGAAAGTTACCCTCCATCTACCGTACGTAATATAACATTTTTTTATTGATATTCTAAATAAATTCATTATAGAAGATCATTTTCTATATCATTTTTAGCTTATATTGTATATAATTATTAAATTACAATGAATAATATCATAAATAGTATAAATTCAATTTTAAATATTTTTAATAACAAGTAATTTTCAACTTAAGTTAAAAATTATGTAGCAATTAATTTGTATTTTAAGAGTTTTGTATTATTCACATTATTTTTTAAAAGTCTCAAACCAAATACATGGATACTCATGTATAGACACTAGCGATGAATAATTAAATATTACACGCTATATAAGGGTTTATCATACCTGCATTTAAAAAAATACGAACGTAATCTTACTTTCTTTAATTAACTGTGATTTATGAAACTATGTTAAAATCTAATATTAATTCAATTTTGGAAAAAAAATTTTATTAAGACATAATTATGAAGTACAAATAACTGTTTCATATTGTAATTATAATAAATAGTCCATATTTATATATAAATCGATTTTCGATTGACTTTATGCGTAAAAAGAAATATGTTACTGAACTTTTTCTTATCTTACCTAACATTTCTAATATTTTCTAATCAACGAAAAGTAATGTTAAATCGCAAAAAGATTAAAATATCTTCATAAGAATATAAAATATTTTATTTATATAGTGCCAGCAAAAATGATTCTTTGTCGGATGTCGCCATATTGCTTACGACCATTCCGACCTATTAATTGGCGCAATTATTTGAATTAAATTATCTGAATAATAAAAGTGAAATAATATGTAAGAGTAATTAATTCTACCTTCGGAAAATCAATTATATTCTACTTCTCATTAAACAATAAGAATTCAATAGATTCTTTGTTACTGATAACATTACCCGGATATGGAATTTTCAACAATGTCTAACTGATGATATTTTATCTGATCGTCTGAATAAATAAATATATGTTCGTTTCATTGTATATTGTATTTTTAATAAAACTAATGAAAATGCATGTTTCTAATTTAATGTTAAATTCCTTCAGCAAATGTATGAAAGAACTATTGAATACCACTATTTATTTATTAACAGTTCTGTCGTAAAAAAAAATCGTAGTATTATAATAACAAATCTTATTATCTCTTTTATTGGGTATTTAAAATCTTTAATTGTATAATTAAAATTCAATCTTTAGAAAAAAATACATATCTGTAGATATATAAAATTATTTATAAGCATAATATTCTTCCACTCGATTATTTGATAAAATCTAAAAAAAAAAAACATGAAATATTGCGATGAATTCATTTAATGCCGCATTAATGCTACGTTAGCGAAACGTTGCAAGAAATTGGATAATAAAGATAATATAAATTTGTATAGCTCGAGTTTGCAAAAAGCAGTTAAAGTTTTGAATATTTTGTTCTATATCCACGATAATTTTAATTATTAATACCGGAAAAAAAGAAAATTTTTCTGATGAAGAGAAAATAAATCGATGATGCGAAAGTGGCGCATGTGAAACGTTGTTTGAGAAAAGTAGATTCATCTCTTAACTCCTTTGCTCTCTCCCACGCAAGTGCATTTTCCGTTTTTTTCTCATTTTCGTATCCTCAACGGAGGAAGAAAAAAGGATCTTTCTAACGTGTATATATAAATCTGCACACCTTTTTTTTCTTGTATTTTAAAAGAGTTAATCGGATAGTCCATTGCTTTCTTGCTTTATTTAAATGAAAAACGAAAAAAAAAGATATTAATTTTATAATTTGTTTGTTAAAATCTTTATGAAAGAAATGAAGGATTTGGAGCCAGCATCCTGCCAGCGAAAACCCACTAAATTAAGAAATCTTATACATAAGACAGAAGCGTTCGATATATTACATATGAAATATGCAGAGGTAAAAGAATCTGTTCACATTTTTTTCTAATTTTAATTTTTGTTTCTTATTATTTACTTTTGTTATTAAATAATTACGCATAATCATACTAATAACAATAAATTTTAATATATACAATCTACGAATAGATATTATATTCGATTTGTTTCGCAACTTTAACAAAAATTTTTTCATTTTTAGCTATTTCTATATAAAATTGATTTATATGATAATATTAATTATTAGCTGAGCGATCGATTTAATTCAATAACAATGTATATACATATATACATATATATATTTTTATAGAGAACATTATGTTCTGATCAAGTTTGTCTTGGAAGTATAATGGCCTTACCTAATCATGGAACAGAACCACGTCCTAAAGAAGAAATACTTGTCCATGCGAAAAATTTCCTTGAACAATACTTTGCTTCCATTAGAAGGTTTCTATTAAAAATATTATTTATTATATTATTAATATACAAAATAAATTCGTAATTATTTCATAGGATCGGCGGTGATGCACATCGTTCACGATGGGAAAGTGTGCAAAAAGAAGTTGCTATTACTGGTACTTATCAATTAACAGAAACAGAATTAGTTTTTGGTGCAAAATTAGCATGGCGTAATGCAGCCCGCTGTATCGGCCGTATACAATGGTCCAAGTTACAGGTTTGTTTTTGCCAATTATTTTCTCTTTGTTGATATTTATTAATATCAACTTTCTCATTTCTTTTTAACAATTTATCAATATTACAACTTATAGGTTTTTGATTGTCGATATGTTACAACAACCAGTAGTATGTTTGAAGCTCTTTGTAATCATATTAAATATAGTACAAACAAAGGGAACATAAGGTAAACGTTTTTATATTGGTCCTATTTTGTTATAATATAATTATTGATGCACGCATCTGTTTATTACAATGTAATCTGTTAATTACATGTATTCATATTTAAAAATATGTAAATTTTTACTATAGATCTGCAATAACTATATTCCCTCAACGAACAGATGGGAAACATGATTATAGAGTATGGAATCAACAGTTAATTGGGTATGCTGGTTACAAGAATCCAGATGGTACAATTACTGGTGATCCAGCAAATGTTGAATTTACAGAAGTAAGAATTAGTTTCAATTATAAATTTATAATTTTTTATTACATACAGAAAATTATTTCTGATAATAAATATATTTATTCCTTAGCTTTGTATGAAATTAGGCTGGAAAGGTGAGCACACAAGATTTGATATATTGCCTTTAGTTTTATCAGCTAATGGTCATGATCCTGATTATTTTGACATACCTTCTGAACTTGTTCTTGAGGTACCTCTTAGTCATCCAACGTAAGTATGATTTCTACCAATCTTAATTAAAAGAAAAATAATACAAATTATTATTTACAGTTATCAGTGGTTTGAGAAATTAAATCTCAAATGGTTTGCTATCCCTGCTGTATCAAGTATGGTTTTCGACTGCGGAGGATTAGAATTTACTGCAGCTCCATTTAATGGATGGTATATGAGCACAGAGATTGGTGCAAGAGACCTTTGTGATGTTCAGCGATATAATTTATTAGAAGTATTTATCTGTATTTTAATATATATCATTATTTTCAAAATTATATATATATATATATATTACGTTGATGTATTAAAAATATTTTACTAGATAATTGCAACTCACATGGGACTTGATACTAGAACGTCCACTTCATTGTGGAAGGATAAAGCTATGATTGAAGCTAATGTTGCTGTATTACATAGTTTCCAGGTAATGAATTTAATGGCTAATGGTAAAGATTACAGAACTAAAACTAATAATTAAAGAAATATTTTTAGATGAAAAATGTTACTATTGTTGATCATCATACTGCTTCTGAATCTTTTATGAAACATTATGAAAATGAAATGCGTTTAAGAAATGGCTGTCCTGCTGATTGGCTATGGATAGTGCCACCAATATCAGGCTCTGCCACTCCTGTCTTTCATCAAGAAATGGCACTCTATCATCTAAAACCTTCTTATGATTCACAGGTTGTTATTGATTATTTTTGAATTTCCAATATAACAATATAAATGATACAGTCACAATACAGTAATATGAATTATAACACTAGGATCCAGCATGGAAAACACATGTTTGGAAAAAAGGTAGAGATAAAACATCTGCATCAAAAAAACCAAGAAAGAAGTTTCACTTCAAACAAATTGCAAGGTTAGTCAATAGATAAGGAAATAAATCTTTTTATCTGTATGTATGAAAAAAATAAAAATACAAAGTTTATTTTAGAGCTGTAAAATTTACATCAAAATTATTTGGAAGAGCATTATCTCGAAGAATAAAGGCAACAGTATTGTATGCAACAGAAACTGGAACCTCACAAATGTATGCTGAAAAATTTGGCGAGCTATTGGGTCATGCTTTTCATTCTCAAGTACATCATGCTATATATATATATTTTAAGATCCATTGATATTTATATATTATATTGAAATATAATACATCAAATTTTATAGGTCACTTCTATGGCAAAATATGACATCAGTAATATTGAACATGAAGCATTACTCTTAGTTATAACATCTACTTTTGGAAATGGTGATCCTCCAGAAAGTGGCGAGGTACTTAAATTCTTATAAAATCTTTCAGGTGTGAAAATATCTTAATGCATTTAAATATCTTTCAGGCATTTGCTCAAAATTTATATGCTATGAAAATGAACGAAGCTTACGTGAATGGAGAAAATAAAATAAGGTAATTGCATGAATGAATACTAAATATACAAATAAATTTTTTTATAAATGTATACGTAGTCATATGTACGCAAATGTATTTTTACAAACACGTTTTTCTGCATTTAATACAAAAATTATTCGCAGTTTTTATGTTTAGTTTAGCGGCATCAAAGTCTTTTATAAAAGCAAATAGTCAAACGAAAACAGATAGTATCAAAGGATTGGACAAATTAGATTCATTACGTGGTTCAACAACAGATTTACATACAGAATATACATTTGGTCCTCTCAGCAATGTTAGGTACTTAATGCATGTTTATAAATATAAAATCCTTAATTTTAATGTAGTATAGCTTCATGAATAAAAATATTGTTTGCAGATTTGCTGTCTTTGCTCTAGGTTCATCAGCATATCCAAATTTTTGTGCATTTGGTCAATATGTTGATAACTTATTAGGTGAATTAGGTGGAGAACGTTTAATGCGTCTTGCGCAAGGTGATGAATTATGTGGTCAAGAACAAGCTTTTCGAAAATGGGCTGCTGATACATTCATGGTAAATACTTTAAAAGATTATTTAAATTTAGTTTTTATATTCTTTTGAAGAGATAAAAAAATACTTATAATATAGGTCACATGTGAAACATTTTGCTTGGATGATAATGATACATTATTAGAAGTTGCTTTATCATTAGGATCTGAGGCATTGACACCTACGACGGTGCGATTTATAGAAGCTGAACCACAACCAATTGCAAGAGGTAATTTTTTGCACAAGTAATATATAAAATTATTATAAAAAATTATTATTAATACATTTTCAAATCATTTCTAGCATTAAGCAAATGTCACAATAGAGATGTAACTGTTTGTACTATGTTACAAAAGACCAACTTGAATGGAGAAGAATCAAGGTAATTTAAAATTAAAAATTAGCTGATGCTGCATGTAATTATCACGTTTAAAATGAACTTTTTTTATGTTTGATTTGCAGTAGAGCCACATTACTTTTAGAACTTAAATATACAACGAATGAAGAAATGTCCTATAAACCTGGTGATCACTTAGGAGTATTTGCCTGTAATAGAGCAGATATTGTTGATGGAATCTTACAACGATTAGAAACACCATTTGATCCAGATACATCAATTGAATTACAGATGCAAAAACAGTCTCATACGCCTCATGGTTGTTTAATTATTGTTTTATGCAAAAAATTAATTACACTATATTAAAGTGTAACTTATTTATGTTATTTTACTTGATGTAGGAATTGTGAAAACTTGGGTACCACATGATAAATACTTATCTAATTCCTTAAGAGTATTATTAACACGATTTTTGGATATCACTATACCTCCAACACCAAATCTTTTGAGATATTTTGCATCCATAGCTAAAAATGCACAAGAACAATCACAGCTTAATCTCTTAGCTTCTGTATGTATATAATCTTCTAACATAATGTACAATTTATTATTGGTAAGAAACTTTTATCTTTCTAAATATATTGTCATTCTATTAGGATTCTGCAACTTATGAAGATTGGAGACACTGGAAATTCCCTAATTTATTAGAAGTGTTGGAAGAGTTCCCATCTGTAAAACCTTTTGCTCCTCTACTTATTTTGCATCTTACACCATTGCAACCAAGATTTTATAGTATTTCTTCTTCTCCATTTGTGCACAAAGGAGAAATGCACCTTACAGTAGCAGTTGTACAATACAGAACAAAAGGTTGATTTTAAAAATTAATAACAAATCATCTTTTTATTAATGCAGAAAATTAATGAAAATATACTTCTCAGATGGATCTGGTCCTATTCATTATGGTGTTTGTTCTAATTATTTACGTGATGTATTATATGGAGAACCCCTTTATGTATTTGTACGAAGGTAAATCAAATAATATTTGAGATTAATTTTATAATATATTTGACAATTACAATTTTTATTATATTTAGTGCACCAAATTTTTATATGCCAAATAATACTAAGGCACCCATGATACTTGTTGGACCTGGAACTGGTATTGCACCATTTCGTGGATTTTGGCATCATCGCTTTGCACAGATAAAGAAATTACGAAGTACGATATTAAAATATTGCTGTCAGTATAAAATATATGATATCATAAAAATGATAATTAAATTAAAATCTACAGATGAAGAATTTGGAAAGATGTGGTTATTTTTTGGCTGCCGTCAGAAGTGTTTAGATCTTTATGCACAAGAAAAGAAGAAGATGGTAGATGCTGGTGTTTTAGATAAAATTTTCTTAGCACTATCTCGTGAATCTGGTTTACAAAAAGTACATTTATATATATTTTATATTTATATATAAAAGATTAGATTTTGAGATTAGACTAAAGTTTAGACTGTCGAATCAAATTATAATTTTGAATTCTTACAGACATATGTACAAGATTTAATTCAAGCTGAATCAGCTTATATATATGATATGTTGATGCATCAGCAAGGACATTTTTATGTATGTGGAGATTGTACGATGGCTGAAGATGTTTACCAAACATTGAAACAAATTATTCAAACTCATGGTCAGATGACGGATGAAGAAGTTGAAGCATATATGCTGTCATTAAGAGTAAAATTATGTTTAAAAAACAAATAAGTAGTGTAAATGAGTATATACCTTTATACAGAATATATATTAATCATATCTCAATTACAGGATGAAAATCGTTATCACGAAGATATATTTGGTATAACTTTACGGACGGCGGAAGTTCATAATCGATCTCGTAAAGCAGCTAGGATTAGAATGGCTGCACAACCATAAAATCGTTAATAAAAATGATAGTTGAAATTTAATCACTCTTTAAATAAATTTTAATAGTTGACATATCAAATTTTATGCATATCTTGTAGAAAATTGAGTTTTAATTTCTAATATAAATGTATTTATAGAATCTGTCAGTAATATATTATGCAAGAGATATATATAAATAAATAAATAAATAAAATAAATAGTTGGTGAAATCATGCTAAAAAATATCATGAACGTTAGCTAATATCTGAAACATGAATAGAATATACGTTCGATTTACGAATACATAAAAAATATAAGTATAATACGAATTAATATTTTCAAAATATATTTGTTTTGTCTTTACTTTATTATCTTATTATAAAGAGGTTACTATTAATTTTAACAGCATCATTTCATAAAATTAAAATATATTAAATAATTACATACATTGAAATGAGCTGTAAAATAGTTTCCTTATCCTTCTAGTTATGCAAAGCTGTGGTATCAAGTCCTGGCTTTGGTTTCTCTACAACATTTGCTAATAATTTTTTAATTTCTGCTATTGCTCTTCCAGGATTAAGTCCCTAAAAAGGAAAATTATTTTTAATGAAATTACTTCATAAATTTGTGGAAAAATTGTAATAATAAAAATAATTTTATATGATATCCTACTTTTGGACAAGTACGGGTGCAATTCATAATTGTATGGCAACGATAAACAGAATATGCATCCACCAATTTTTCAAGCCGTTCTTTTGTCTGAGTATCTCTTGAATCAATGATCCACCTGTATGCCTAAAAAATATAAAAAATTTCCTATGTATCTATTTCTATATAATAAAATTATCAATGTTTTATATAATTATGCAACGATGCAATAAGATTATACAATACTTTAAAATAATATAGTTTTATAAATACTTACTTGCATGAGAACAGCTGGCCCTAAATATTTATCACCATTCCACCAATATGATGGACAGGATGTACTGCAGCAAGCACAAAGAATACACTCATAGAGACCATCCTATATAACACAATATGAATAAAAAATTATATTAAAATAATATATTTTATATATAGCTTTTTAGAAATAATATAATATTTTTAATAATATTTAACAATACTTACCAACTTTTTACGGTCTTCAACGCTTTGTAAGTACTGTTGGCTACCTGTCTCTTTAGTATCATTACGTTGAAGCCATGGCTGTATACTTTGATACTGATTATAAAAATTATTAAGATCTGGTACAAGATCTTTAACTATATACATATGAGGTAATGGATAAATCTTACTAGGAGTACTCAAGTTATCATCAATTTTGCTGAAAATATTTTCTTTATAAGAAATTTTATTGTCAATATATAATGTTAAATGAATATTCAATACCTAATACATGCAAGAGTATTAGTTCCACCAATATTCATAGCACAAGATCCACAAATGCCTTCGCGACAAGAACGGCGGAAAGTTAAAGATGGATCTATTTCATTTTTAATTTTGATCAAGGCATCAAGTACCATTGGACCACAACTAAAATATATGCCAATAAAAATAATTTGTAGTGAAACAAATATTTACTTTATTATATTAATGATTTTATATGTAACAATGTATATACCTATTCAAATCTACTTTATAATCTTGCATAAATGGTTTTTCATCAGGTTTATCTGGATTCCATCGATAGACAGAAAAAGTTTTTAATCTGGCCTCAGCATGTTGACCTGCTGATATATGTAGAGCTCGTACCTATAGTTTGAATAATTCATTTTAACTTCTAATTATATAATCTTTAACATATTTGTATTTTAATATATGAGCTATGTAAAAATATAATAAATAACATACAAATCATTTTATGATCAAATACTTCGTAATATAAATATAAATCATCATATAAATCTAATACTTCGTAAAATGAACTATTTGACGTTTCTGAAGAAGTAATCTTATCGTTTTTGAATTATTGTCATATTCTTAAATATATATTTCATCTACAGACATATACTATATATTGTACGGATACTCATATTTGATAAATGAAAAACGCATAATAATCATAACTGCAAAAAACTTACATGTCGAAATGCATTTTTACAACTTTGTGGAACTATACCAGCCATTTTCCACGAATGTAATCTATCTAAAACGTTTATTCATTATATAACTGATGCACGTGCGGAAGTGCCAACATGACCAATACTTTCAACGTTACAATTTTCACTCATAAAATATATGTAAACACGAATGATTTTCTACTTAAAAAAAAAATATCAGGAAAAAATATAAAATTCTTTAAGAGCAAAGAGGTAATAATAAATACTTGGAAAGAATACGTAAATAATATTTGTTGTTAGAGAAACTCTAGAGAAACTTAAATATTAAAAATATAAATTCTTGTCATGTGTATACTTCTAAGATATTGTTCACAAAGAATTAGTAGAAATTTATATTTGTTTTAATATTTATTCTTTATTATGTTTTTTCATTTGTTTATCAATGATATTATACTTATTACATTGAAAATTTAACAAAATATAAATTGAAACTATCTTTCTTTCTTTCTTTATACCCTTGATTTGTTTTCTTATATAAAAAGCGATGTATAATACATGTGAGATACACGCCGTCAAGCCAAGACACGTCGATTTATATATATAGCTCATTAAGTTATTTTCTTCTAAAATTATATTATCTTTGAAATATAAAAGTGAAAGTATGTAAAAAACTGTAATAAAAAATAAACATATAATAACCATTGAAGAAAAGAAAAATGTTAGATTTTGGTGTATAATCAAAGTTTATAGTGAAGTGTTATGAATAACAAGTTTCAAATTTTGAAGTGCATTAGAAAATTATAGAAAATATTTTTTTTTAATATGTATAGGTAATAAAATATTACATAATTATTACATAATTATTACTTAATCGCTAATGTTTTAATTATAGGTTAAGTATCTTATATGAAATGTGTATCATTATTAAGAGATTTTTATCAGCCAATTTTTTATATTCGTTTCGATCTTTTCACCTATTTTATATGGTAGAAAAAATTAAGGTTATTTAAATTAAGGTTATGAAATTATTCATATACTTTCTAATCTATTACGAAAAAAAGATTGTTGAGAAAAAGAAAAGAATTTCTGAATGTACATATTTTAAATAAATTACAGCTTTTAACTAATTCGCGCCAGAATTACAAAATAATTTTAGTAATTTCATAAAATAAGTAATATGAAATCGATCATATAATATAATTAATTTTTGATCATTATTTCAGGCATATTCTCGCGATCGAACAACGTATTTTACAATGTAAACATAATTACATAAAAGTCAATATTAAAAATGTGGCGCAGCAGTCTGGAAAATTGAAAGAATACGAAGGTCGGAAACTTATCGGGTAAGTACATATATTACACAAGTTATTGTTATATTGTTGTTATAATTTTTTGTACGATTATATAGTATATATTCTTTAAATCGAGCATTTTCCATTTGCTGGATGTATGTGTAATTTTCGACATTAAATTTCACATTTAATTTTACATTATAAACAAAAATTATTTGAAATCTCTTCAATAATCAATTTGATTTTTTTAAATTTTAATATGCTGTAGAAAAAATAAGAAAAGAGCAAATTTATTATATATATTAACATTAATATAATTTAAAGAAATAAAATAATCAATAAATATTAATCGTTTAATATATAATAAAAATTAATTAAAATACGCGAATGTTTAACAGAGTTATGATGTTCACTTGTTAATATAGAGATAGGCTGAACTAGTTTCTATTGTTAAGGAAAGTTAATTGTTCGATTATTTATATTCACTTTTTTCAGGAGTTACTCTCATATATATATAAATGTTATATATTAAGAATTCAAACATTTTGAATATTTTAGATGCAATTTTAATTTGCTTTTTAAATGGACAAATATTATTTTTTTTGCAATATGTTTAAATATGAAGAAATTCAGATGATAGCTTGAAATATGTTTGTATATGAGACATGAGTTGAATGAGTAAATCGATATTCGGCATTTGAGTAGAAGCTAAATGTTAAAAATTTACTAGAAAAATACATTCTCTTTTTAGGTTTTCAATGGAACAAATTTACACTGTGGTAGCAGATGTAGAAAATTATAAGAAATTTGTACCTTTTTGTAAGAAGTCAGAAATTATTTATAAAAAAGAAAATTTTCTCAAAGCTAATTTAGTTATAGGATTTCCTCCTCTTACCGAAAGCTATACTTCTGAAGTATCAATGGTACCTTCTCGTCTTGTTAAAGCAGATTGTACTGACGGTATATTATTTGATCATTTGAAAACATTATGGATTTTTAGTCCAGGTTTAAAAAATAATGCAAATACATGTGTAATAGATTTCTCTTTATCGTTTGAATTTAAATCAATCATTCATTCTCATTTGTCTAATTTGTTTTTTAATGAAATTGTAAGACAAATGGAAAATGCTTTTGTTCAAGAGGCAGAAAAGAGATATGGTAAACCATGCTTAAAAACAGTACGATTAGAAAGATGACGAAAATAAGATATTTAATATATATTTATTGATAATTATAACAATTGAAAGAATAATTAATTTATTTTATTTGAAAACTATTTAAATATTTTATTTCTGCAATTATTTGTTTAAATAAAAACTTAAGAATATAAATGATATAACAAAAAGGAGTAAAACAGATATGTATTTATAAATATCAAATAAAGAAAGCAGTATATGGAATTATTATCTCTTTATCATTAAAGCGATAAATTTTTAAACATTATTTTAGTTTGTAAAGAGTTTACTATAAATTTATTATGATGTGTTTTTAAGACATACAATATTCCAAAATAATAACCAAATAGGAAGCATTACAGTCATAGTTACATTATAAAACCAATTTCCATAAATCATAGAATCAATAATACTGAATACAAATGCTTGCTTAGTGGCACGATATCCACTAAATATAAGAGACAACAAGGATTCTTCAGGAAATTGCACATAAGTATATCCTAAAATAACAATAGATGATGCAACAAATGGGTGAAGTAAAATCCATAATATATACAATAAAATTCTGAACCTAAAACGAAGTAATACACACAAATCGTTATTATAATATTAATATAAGTAAAAATATATAATTATTATATTCATATAATTATGTTTTACAAAACTTACCTCTGAACAGATCCTTGTCTAGGTTTACTAAATAAAGCAGCTGGCACATATACAGATGCTGCTAATAATGCTAATGAAAAATTACACATTGCAACACATATAAGAGTTGTAGCTAATTCCACTGATGCAATCACAGAAACTAATAATGTATTTTCATATTTTACTACTCTGAAACAAAACATATTTATGTAGAATAATTGTTTATTATATTGTAATATTTATTTTACCTTCTTGAAGTCAAAGGCCACAATAATGTTAAAACTGTAGCCATAGCATTACCAAAATATATAGAATCTTCTGTACGCAAATTCCACATTTGTCTACCAATTGAAGTAAATATTTGTGGAGATAAAAGCAAACATACACCAAATGTGTGTGCCCATAATATTTCTGAAGTAATATTCCCAATATCGAATTTTTTTACCTATAAAGAATATTTAATTAAAAATATATTCAAGTCAAATGGTAATGATAATGATTCGCAAAAAATATCAACCTTAACATTTTGAACTTGTAAATTGTCTTTTTCATCACTTTGAAATACTGGAGCTTGAAGTTTTTGCCATATAGAAAATGCTTTTATAAAAAGACTAGCTACAATTAGTACTAAAGGACGCATATATAAACCTACAAAAAAATTTGTATAAAATTCGTATAAACTAGTATCAAGTGAATTTATAAAATATACTTTTTTAACTTACTTATTGAAACATATCTATCTGTTGAAGGTAAAAGATAAAAAAAGTACGATTGATGAAAACGTTCTAATAAATTATTTAGCGAGCGTACCATACTCTCTACTACGCGGCCGACTTGATAAAAATTTGCTTCTGAAGCTTTACCAGTTCTTTCAAATCCTTCTAAAGTAACAGCTTCGATACCAAATCTATAAAGTAGATATATCATATATTTATATTATGCAAGAATACTTATAATTTTACAAAATACTATACCTGTGAAATAATCCATGATTTCCACTTGGTATACCAGTAGCTTGAGTAACTACCATTGTTATCAATGTGTTAAAATGATACCACCATTTTTTCAATTTATTTGTATCAGTACTATCAACTCTACGTTGGAATGTTTTTTGAATTTCTTCTTTGGCAATCATATTTTGAGCTAGATTGAAAAGATCCAAATTGGGTAGTTGTCCATTTAATCCCTCAACCTTCAATGATAGATATTAGAAATTACAATTAAATATACAGATAACTTTAGAAACTATACCTTAACATCTATAGATGAAATTTTCATTGCATGTAATTCTAAATTAATGGCAGCCTGAATAGAGCCAGCATGGCCAGGTAAGTCACCGGCTACCAATATACCTTCTTGACCACTTGTAACACCGTGATAAGCATCTAGCCATGCCTGCATACCTAATTGTTCATATTCAGTTACAAGAAAAATGATATCTTTGGCCCAATATTTTTGTTCTAAAAAAATTCATAATATATATTTTGTATAATGACATTATCACAATTATATTGATTCAAAAAAATATACTTCTGCAGAACTTAGCAAATGCTAATAGCAATGCAACAGAAGGTGCTGTACTTAAGTAAACACTATTAATAGGTCGGAAAGGTACACTGACAACAATTGCTTCAGTACTTGCTGCTTTAGGTGCTCTAACTATTCCATAAATATTTTGTCCTGTAAACTAAAAATGTTATCATTTACTTTTAATATTGAATAATGATTTAAAACTATGTGGTTATATAGGAACTTCATATATTTACTTTTTGTTGCTTAAATGGATATATCAGTGAAAAATTATGGATGAAAGTGTCGAGATGAAGTTGATTAAATTTTGCTGACAGCCATGCATAAGGCATACTATCTGGATATCTTTTCATTTCATGTAATAATTCATAATAAAATTGTTTTGATGTTTGATCTAAATTGCTCTCTTTTGTTACTAATCCAGGCAATAAAGCATTTTCAGAGAAATAAGTATCTGAAATAAAATAAATTTGGATTAACAATGATTTTACTTGATAATCATTCATTTATAATTTTAATTAAAAAATTATTTTTACGATCATTAAATACTGGTACTGCTAGAATCATTGTGCATATAACACCGCCAATATAAAGCAGAAAACACAATTGTTTCTCTCTTTTCAAGAGAAATTTTATCATTTTTCCTGTGCCTGCTCTAGGATCAGTTAATAAACCCATTTCTTCCTATTTCTTCCTATTTTTTATCGTTTTATATTGTCGAATAGAATCTATTTGATAATTGTATAAACACTTTTTATTGTTCAAGTAGATATTCGATATAGAAACATTTTTTGAAAAAGTTAAATAATATTACATCGTTCTTATACTAAGCCCTGTGAATTCATATCAACAATATAACTTTAATGATACTATTATATTCTGCTATACTTGTAGTAGATATACAAACTATATATAAAATTCCAGAAAAACTAGCGCCATATAGCGTTAAAAAGAGGAAACAGATTTGATATGCTTATCACATGTGATATCAGTATTGTTTAAATTTTGTGATTACATACCAAGATATTATTGAAACAATTCAAATTAATGATTAAATTAAAATTACAAGATATTGACGATGCTAATAATTATGTTGACAAAGATACTCGATGAAATTTTATTACCAACTAATTTCTTACCAAAGAAATAAATTTCTTTTCTTTTAGGGAAATAAATGTTTTTGAATTTGCTATGGTTACACGTGGACCACTCCACGTAGATATATGATATCGACACACTGATCTTGACGTAGAAATCATATGGAAGAGTTATCGTTTGCTAAGATGCAAGATCCCAATTTGTGATGATTACTTAGCGTGACATGTATTAACAGAGCATCTCTTCAAAAATTAACGCTTAACAAGATGGAGTATTTTAAAAGTAGTTTAAAATCTGTTCTGGGTTCTACACCGTCTGGAAACCAGCCATCGGGTGCTGAGACGGTATACATGATATATATTTATACCGGATAACCTTATGCTTATTTATCAAAGCAATAAATTTTGTTTTTTTTTTTTTTTTTTTTTAAATAAATTTAATCATTACATTTACAATCAGTATATGTTTGATCTGGTAATATTTTTGTATTATATAAAAAATTGTTTCAATTTTGACTACATGTATTCTAACATATAGGTGGAGAAGTTAGTGAACAGACTTTTATCATCTACTTTACTCGATGATAGAAGAGATGCATGTCGTGCTCTTAAAGCTTTATCGCGCACTTATCGTGTGGAGGTTGGTGCACAAGGAATGGATGCCTTAAGGCAAGTGTTAGAAATGGATAGAACTGATTGTGAAATCATTGGCTTAGCATTGGATACTCTTTGTAATATAACAAATCCTGAAACATTTAGTGAGGAAGGTGAGGTAAAATGCAATTTTACTATGGCAAGTTGTTATAGTATTACAAATTTTCTATTTATTTTTTTAGTTGACAAACATGGACCAAAAAATAAAATAGGTGAACAGTTCACTGAAATATTCATTAAACAGCCAGATAGTGTCGGATTAGTTCTAATATTTTTAGAAGAATTTGACTTTAGAGTTAGATGGCCAGCATTAAAATTACTTACACATTTATTAGCTAATAGGCCAAAAGAAATTCAAGAAATCATTTTGGTTAGTCCAATGGGAGTTTCAAAACTAATGGATCTTCTTTGTGATAGTAGAGAAGTTATAAGAAATGATGTATGTGTTATTTAAAGATATCTGTAAATATATTAAATATTTAACATTTATAAATACTTATAGTATATAATTCATACTATAAATAATTTATAAACAATACTATCTGTATTTAGGTATTGTTGTTACTGATACAATTAACAAAAGGCAATGCGAACATTCAAAAAATTGTGGCCTTTGAAAATGCATTTGATCGTATTTTTGATGTTATCATGCAAGAAGGTGGAGCTGAAGGTGGTATAGTTGTGGAAGATTGCTTATTATTGATGTTAAATCTTCTTAGAGGAAACATAAGCAATCAGACCTTTTTCAAAGAAGGTTATTGTATATTCTATAATATTTAATGGAACATACAAAAGATTAGAGAATAATTTTTTTATAAAATTATAATAGGTAGTTACATTCAGAGATTAACACCCATGTTCCAAATGCAAACAGAAATAGATGATAATCTGATAGGTTGGAGTCCACAAAAAGTATCCAATGTTCATTGCATGATACAGGTTGTTCGTGCTTTAGTAGCACCCAGTTGTCCTGCTCAGGTATTTATAAGTAATATAATGATAGAGATATGGTATTATAAATATAGTGAACTAAATTTTTGGACATATTTAAAGGCGTTAGCTGCTTGTCAAAAAAATATGAAAGCTTGTGGTTTATTACAAGCTTTATGCAATATACTAATGGCCAGTGGAATACCAGCTGATGTGTTAACAGAAATGATTAATGCTGTAGCAGAAGTTATTAGAGGAAACGCTATTAATCAAGAATATTTATCAAGTGTTATGGCACCTAGTGCACCTCCAAGGTAATAATTATATGCGTGAAAAAAAGTTATTGTTAAAAATTTTTTAATTATTTTATTACAGACCTGCAATTGTTGTTTTATTAATGTCTATGGTAAATGAGAAACAACCATTTCTTCTAAGGTGCTCTGTATTATATTGCTTCCAATGTTTCCTTTATAAAAATGAAATAGGACAAACTCAATTAATTCAAACTTTATTGCCTCAAGGCAATGAAGCACCATCTTTAACAACAGGTTTGTTGAATAACATTATTACTAACTTTTATATTTCATTAAGAGTTCAATACATATTACATTTAATCTAAAACTCTATTTAAAATTGAATAATTCGTTAGACAAAAATATTCTTTTCAATATCTTTAGTTCTTAGAAGTATATATTTAGAGATAAAAAATAGTTTCGAAACTTGTTGGTAGGACAGTTGCTGTGTGGAGGATTATTTTCTCCAGACCCACTTTCAAATTGGTTTTCTGCAGTGGCATTATCTCATGCACTGATTAATAATAATGTTCAAAAGGAAGAGCTCTTGAGAGTTCTTCTTGCTACTAATATCGGCAAACCACCAGTTACTTTGATGCAACAGTGCATTTTGTTATTGCAACAAGAAAACAAAACTCAATCTAAATTAGGTCTAGTAATGCTACTCTGCAGATGGACTGCTCATTGTCCTGCTGCAGTGAAGGCCTTCTTAAATATTGATTCTTCCGTTACATATTTAACAACTCTTTTATCATCGCAAGAAAATAATGATGATTTACAGGAGACTTTATTCCAAAACATGTGTGCTCTTTTAATTGGTTTGTGTGTACATTTTAATGACAACAATGTACAAGCATATACAAAGGTATAATGATTTCATGATGTTAGATATATCTAACATTTCATTTATAATATTAAAACATTATTATTTTTAGGAAAAATTATGTAATTTAATAGAAAATAGAATTGGCCTAGAAAGATTTCAAGATATTATTGGTGGTATATCAAGACACGAAGTTTATTCTCGGGCATTGAAACATCCTCAGCCTGCAGCGAAAAATCCATCAGAACTTTTGCTAGATTATGAATTTTGTAGATTAATAAAAACTTTAGAAGGTATATCACTATTGATTTTATTATGATATTAAAGTTTGGAATTTGTATTTAATTAAAATCATTTTTGATTTGTAATAAATTAGGGGCAGTAATAAAGTCAGTATCAGATAGTAGTATACAACAAAAAAATCAAATGACAGTATTGGCACCAGCTGATTGTACTTTAGTTACACAGTACAAAGATCTCATTAGAGAACAAGATATACAAGTACAAAAATTAAATCAAACCGTGGATACGCTCATGAAAGAAAAACAAGAATTAGAAGTATGTATAAATAATAAGTAATACAAACATACACGCACACACATATAGTTGATTTTTAATATATTTATAAATTATATTTTTATCATACGTAGTCCCACGTACATGAACTTAGAACTACTGTCAGTTATTTGAAAGATCAAAACTTGGTTCTCCGTGCTGCACAAACAAATTTATGTGATGGAAAACAAACTATACCCTGTGCAAATAATTCATGTTCTTCGAAAAAAGAACTTGATAGATGTAAAGACATAATGACAGAGTTGGAAACAAGTTTAGCTAAGCATGCTTTAATAATAGAAGAATATAAACAAAAGGATACAAATAGAAAAGAATCTATCCTTGAGGATAAGTTAAAAGAAAAAACAGAAGAACTTGAAAAATTAAAGAAAGATCAAGAAGATCTTCTAGAACTTTTAACAGATCAAGATAGTAAAATCTCGATGTATAAAGAGAAGCTTATTGCTTTGGGAGAAAAGGTATTAAATTTGTACATACATATATCGTAATTTTTTCTGTATAATTTAAATTGTATAATTATGTATGCTTTATAATATTTATTTGAAAATTAATTGATAATTTATTTTTAGGTAGAATCAGATGAAAGTTCTGGAGATCTTGATACTGATGACTTACCAGAATCAAGTAATTAAAGTATTATAATTATGGAAACAAATATTTGATAAGATTGTTAATAAGATTATGATTAAACTGTATGTTATCTAAATCTAAATGGTTAACATATTTATTTCATTCAAAACTGTTATTTTGTCTTATTAATAAAAATTGAATCTTTATCTAAGAATAAAGAACTGCATCATACTTTAGACATAACAAAGGTGATTGTATGGTATACTTTGAATTATTTATTTATCATGTTTATTTATTCTTATAGTATCGATGACTACAGATACACATAAATTGGTATCCAGCTTTTAAATAATTTAATCTATAATTATTGTTTCTCTATTATTACACAACTTTATTTATATACATAATAATGCTATCATTTATATTTCATTCTGACGCTGTTTTATAACTGCTTGAACGCATTTAGCCATAGTTGGAGAAGCACGTGACACAGCATCAGTCATGAAAAATTGATCCAATGATTTTTGTTTTATATTTATTGGATCTGGTAAGAATGAACCTTTTGTTTCCTGCATTAACATTAAAATGAAAATATTATTTATATATTATTTAACAAATATTTAGTAAACATACATTCATACACACCTTGGATAATTCCAATGCTTCTGCAAAGAAATTAGCTGGTTCCAAATCACCATATCTGACTAAATGCGGTGAAACTTCCTCTAATCTTAATCGTACATCATTTAAGTCATCATAAGGTAAAGTCATATCACATATCTGTACAAAAGAAACAAACATTTAAATGTTTTATATTAAATTAAGAATAATAAATATAAAATCACTTATAGTATTAATATTTAAAAAATAGAAATTATATCTGCAAATACATAATTACCTCAGAAAGAGCACGAATAATTTTCCAATCTGAACGTGCCATACCAGGAGGTGTAATAGCTGCACAAGTTTGTTGTGCACGTCCTTCCGTGTTAACATAACTAGCATTTTTTTCAGTATATGCTGCACCAGCTAACACAACATCTGCGATAGTAGCTCCTTGATCACCATGACTACCTATATTTGTAATATCCTATATTAGTAATATATTTTTGTATAAGTTTAATGCTATTAATTGATATTAAGTTGGTTATACCTATATAAATAATGAATGTATTAGGAAAATTTTCCTTTGTAATGTTTGCATCATCTGCTCCTAAAAGGAATAATACTTTTGGTTGTTCTTGTTTAATTTTTTCTACAGTTGAATTATAACCAATATCTAATGCTGCTACTTGTGATGCATTTGTATGAAGCAGATTCAATACTTTCCATTCTCCGCTGATCTTAAATAAAAAAAAAAAATTATGATGTTATAATTTACTTTTGCTATAAGGGTATAATTTTATGATTCATTAAGGAATTATTACTTTCGAAGTACTTTCCAAAGCTTTGGCTAGAGCTTGTGTTTCAGCAAGAATATTAGCTCCATCTTTTCGAGTTAACTGCTCTGCACCTAAGATAATGAGTGGCTTTTTAGCATTCTTTAGAGTTGAGCAAAATGGATGAGTACCACTCTTTAATTGAGTTATTATATCTAATGAATCACCTAAATGCTGAAATATATTTTGTACTTTATAAAACAAATATTCATACACAAATAGTATATTTTAATTTTTGAATACCTCATGATCATATGTTAGGTCTACATCAGGACCTATCAAAGCAATAATTTGTTCACCATGAATATATCCCTTTCTAAGACGAGTATTCACTAGTGGTGCTTCATATCTTGGATTTGTACCAATTAATACAACAACATCTGCATCTTCGACTTTGGCTATAGTATTGTTCAAAAGATAATTGCTTCTTAAATCAATACCAGCACCATCTTTTGGAAAACTCTGTTCTGTTGCTAGAGATTCACTTCCTATTTTATTTATAAAATCTTTCAAAGTTACAAGAGCTTCTGCATCTGCAAGTTTGCCAGCAATTGCAGCACATTTATTTGATGCGCAACATATTTCCTTTGCAGCTAAAAGAAATAAGAGATACTTCGTTAATCAAACTATAAAATGAATTTTGTAGAACATAGCAAGTTTAATAATTACCTGCAATAAGTGCATCTTCCCAGCTAACATTTTCTAGTTTACCATTAATTTTTATCATAGGTGTTATAAGCCTTTGACATTTTAAGCCATCACAAGCAAAGCGAGACTTGTCAGACAACCATTCTTCATTTATTTCCTATAAAAGTAACATAAGATATTTCAAAAATACAACTCTCTTATATTTATCAGACATAGAAATGTATGAAACTATATATACCTCATTTACTCTTGGTAGAATCCTTAAAACTTCTCCAGTTCTATGAGAAATAACTATATTACTACCAACTGCATCGTGGACATCAATACTATCTGTACGGCGTGTTTCCCAAGGACGAGCAACAAAAGCATATGGTTTACTTGTTAGAGCTCCAACAGGGCACAAATCAATGATGTTACCAGATAGTTCTGATAAAAACATCTTCTCAACATATGTTCCTACCTGTATTGCAATTGACATAATGTTTTTCTATTCTTCAATATTAATGATATTGTAAATTATATTTTTTGGAGTTATACATTCTAATGCAAACCTCCATAGCATTTCCACGACCTGTTGTTCCTAAATCATCAATGCCAGCAACTTCAGAAGCAAATCTAATGCATCTTGTACAATGAATACATCTGGTCATTACTGTTTTAACCAGAGGACCCATATTTTTATCTTGTACTGCTCTCTTCCCAGTGAAATTAATATCAATGAATCTGCTTCTATCACCACCAAAAGCCATGCTTTGATCTTGCAAATCACATTCGCCACCCTGATCACAAATTGGACAATCCAAAGGATGATTCACCAATAAGAATTCCATGACACCTTCTCGTGCTTTTCGAGTTAAGTCAGAATTAGTTTTTACTCGCCATCCTTTCATTACAGGCATGGCACAAGCTGCGACTGGCTAAATAAAATATAAAATTAATTAAATTCTTTTCCTTTACATGCAACATTTTATATAAATGTATATAAAATATTGGCTTACTTTTACTTGTTTCTCTATCTCAACTAAACACATTCTACAATTTCCAGCTACAGCAAGACGCTCATGATAACAAAATCTTGGAATTTCTACTCCAACAGTTGCAGCAGCCTGTAAATTTAATTATAATTTATTGTTGTAATTTATATAACACCTGATAAAACGAATCACAAACAAAATACAGAAATCTACCTGTAGGACTGTTGTTCCTGGTGGAACTTGAACAGGTTTATCATCTATGAAAAGCTCTACGAGTTCTTGCTGTAATTTTGGAGATGTATGAATCCCCAATCTACCACATGAGAGGCTAGAAGCTCTCATTACTGAATGTCTCAACATTTTGCTTGAATTACCTAAGTTATTTAAATTTTGTTACATAATATAAATAAAGATTATATTTTATGTAAGTAGAAGCTTGTAAAATAACTCAAATAAAAGAAACATAGAAACTAAATTAGAAGTATTAACCTATTATATACCTACTATAAAGGAAAAAAGTGCAATACTAAATATATAAAAGTTATGGTAATGTCATTTTACGAACTTCTTACCAACACTTATACTAAGATATCATTGCTTTACCCAACTTCCTCAATCTTTAGTCGCGGATGTTCAAGATATTACTTGACCCGTTTTAACTCTTGTCAAATCACAATTGTGCACAATGCACAGTGCCAAATGGTGCCAAGTTAACTGCGAATCAATGAATACATCTAATCAATATTGCAACTATGATAATAAATTGATATTCTTGAATAATAAAATTGAATGTTTAAATAAAATTTATTCTTTTATATAAACTAATTCTATTAATAATTAATTAATAACACAAAATATTGTCTAAATTCGTAAAGTGAAATGCAATTCAATTGGAAATTTTAAAAGGTCATTAAAAGTAATAATATTTCATATATTATTTAAAAGAACAAATGTTAACAAAACAAAAACAGAATTATGCTAATTTAATGAATTCTATTGATAATTTTTGAAATGTCAGTAATTATAGTAGTGCATCATAGTTTCTATAAAATGTTACCATGATATATTTACATTTCACGTCATCCCGATTGGCTCTATGTAGAAATGTCCACCAATTATAGCTACGAATAAAAAGTAAAGTACGCATGAGATTTCATAATAATAACATGATGATTGCGTCGGTTATTCGAAATTTGCTTTTTGAAACGTTGCCATATAGTATGTAACTTTATAAAGTACACGGTTTAGTCGGTTTTTAAAGTGTATATAAAAACATTTAAAATATGTATGCAAATGAATTATAATTAAAAATTAAAGTTATATCATTTATGTGCAAAATTTTGATAGTGACTATAATAAAACATGGTTTCTGTAAAACGAAAAAACTCAATATTTAAGAACACAAATAGCAAAAAGAACAAACCATGTGAGAAAACACGTAAACAAATACGTAAAGAGAAAAGACAGGAAAAAAAAGCAAAAAAGGCAATGTTTTATCAAAATAGAAAACAAGTTCTTGGTAGGTTTGTTTTAAATCCTGATAGGATGAAAGAGAACGTAACAAAATCACAAGAAAGTTATAATGAATTACAAAATAATAGCAAGCATAATGTCAATGAGAAATTCAAGAACCAAAAGAAGAAAAGAAAGAGAGATATAAAATCGAATTTAACTATTGATAATGAGAATGAAGATAAGATGATAAAACAATTAGAAAAACGACTAAAGTTAAATAAACGGAAAAGCAATACAATTCCTAAATCTTTTGTTAACGATGGTTTAGATTGTATCCTTTGTTAAAATTATTGTTTTTGATATATATGATTTTTTACAGGATATAATAATTATGTATCTAATATTCCTTAACATTGTTATAGATCTTTTAGATTTTTGTGATAATGAAAATAGAAAACAGGTAGTCGAAATGGAAGAGCAGTTATTGAAAGGTGAAGGAGACAAAGATCTTGAAGAAGATATTGCAATGTTTTTGGAAAATGATGATACAAAATATACTAAAAATCATGATACAAATGATTGGTCCAATGATGAGCAGCATGGTATAAATAGAAATTTTTTATCATTATTTTGATCTATTTGAAGTTATAGAAGAAAGTAAATATTCGTAATTATTCTTTATAGAAACTCAAATAATGTTAAATAAAAACAAATTCAAGAAAAAAAAGCAGAATGAAATGATAGATTCAATAAAAGAAAGTGATGAGGAAGATGAAACAAATCTGTTATCAGATAAAAGTATAAATGATATTGAAACAGATATTTCACAGGAGTCTTCTGACAGTGACAATCTATGGGAAGATATTTATGGTCGAACGAGAGATAAAAAAGGTAATATTGTAAACAATATATCATCTGTAATACAAAGGAAACCATTAGAAGCTATGCAGGATAATGATGAAAAACGATGTAGACTGAAGAAACAACTGAAAGGTCTTTTAAATAAATTAGCAGAAAGTAACATGCATATTATAGCCAATCAGGTAAATAAACAGTAAATTTCATTATGATTTTTTAATCTTTAGTGGCTATTGTGATTGATTATTTAGAATATTATTAACATTGATGATATCAAATATTTCAGGTGGATGAGTTGTATATGTGTAATAGTCGTAATGATATGAACACTATTTTATCAGAATTAATAATACAAGCCTTGATTTCGCCAGTATTAACTCCAGATCGTTTAATTTGTGAGCATATGATGTTAATTACAATTTTACATGCAAATGTAGGGACTGAAGTAGGTGCTCATTTCTTGTTAACATTTAGTAAAAAGTTTGATGAAATGTTAAAAGCACAGCACACTGTAGAAGACAAACAATTGGATAACTTAGTTTTATTATTATCGCATTTATATAATTTTAAGGTAAGATAAGTACAAATATATCTTATTTTGAATTTAATAAAATATTTTATTTGAATATATTCAATACAGGTTTATAACCATCAACTTCTTTATCAAATATTAGACAAACTTTCCTCTAAATTTGAGGAAAAAGAAATTGAGTTGATATTACTTATTTTGAAAACTGCAGGTTTTCCATTAAGAAAGGATGATCCACTTGCATTAAAAGAACTTATATTAAATTTGCAAAAAGTAGCAAGTAATATTAAATCTGACAAGTTAGTTTCATTTTAGGTTTTTTAATTTTTAAGAATTTTATTTAAATATTATTGTATTTTTATAGTTCACGAGTGAAATTTATGTTAGACGTTTTAATGGCGATAAAAAATAATAATGTAAGCAAGATACCTCAATATGATCCATCTCATACAGAGCATTTAAAAAAGCTTATGAAGAGTTTCATACACAAGGGTAAAAATATAGTGAAGTTAAATATTTCTTTGGAAGATTTATTAAAAGGTAATTTTTTAATTATTTATTTTATATCGAGTTATGATTAAATTATAAAGTAAATTGTAAAATACTTATTAAAATTTTTATATATTTAGCTGATGAAAGAGGAAAGTGGTGGATAATAGGATGTGCATGGTCTGGTAATAGAAATTTGGATAAAGGAAAAAAGATTATGGAAGAAAACAAAGCAATGTTCAGTCAAAATATTCTTGATTTAGCACGAAAACAAAGAATGAATACGGATATTAGAAGAAATATTTTTTGTATTTTAATGACAGCAGAAGATTACTTAGATGCCTTTGAAAAACTTTCTCATCTTGGTTTAACAGATCAACAAGAAAGAGAAATAATATATGTTTTAATGGACTGTTGTCTGCAAGAAAAGAAATTTAATCCTTATTATGCTGTATTAGCAGAAAGATTCTGTGTTTGTGACAGGAAATATCAGGTATATATAAAATAAGCATAAAAAGTTTAGTTTATACAAGTTAAAAATACATGTATTTATTGTTATTAATATTATGTTTTAGTTGACCATACAGTATATGTTGTGGGACAAATTTAAAATATTAGATAATTACGATGTAAGACAGTTAGCAAACTTAGCCAAGTTTTTAACTCACTTATTTATTCAGAGATCTTTATCTATTTCAATTTTAAAGGTAATGCTGAATATTTGAGTATCGGCATTTATATTTAATACATACTTATATTAAAATAATAAATATTTTTATAGATTTTGAATTTTGCTGAATTGAACAAACAAACGATGAAACTTGTGAGGCAGATTATGATAGGTATTTTTCTTTGCAAGAATGAAGAAGACTGTCTACAAGTATTTGAAAGGATATCTTTATCTCCTTTATTACAAACTTTTAGAGAAAGTCTTAGACTCTTTATAAATCATTTCCTTATTCGTAATATTGAATCGTGTAAAGTAATGGAACTAGAAGGTGCACTTATAAAACAACGAGCTTATCAAGTTGAAAAACTATTGCTTAATCGCGAATGTAAAATATTATTTTAAGGATTTTTATAAATAATCATAATAATTAGTGTATATGTAAATAATTAAAATTGTTATAAAAATAATAAGTCCGAATTTTACATCCTAAAACGTTTATCGTTATCCTTAACATTACATGTAAAATAATATCAGTTTATCATTTTTGTATCAATTTGTATAAAATATTAACCGAACGTTTGCATGCAAAGCTTGTAAATATTTTCGTATTTACTATTCAATGGAGTCGTGCAAGCGTTTCTACCATTACGGTGTATACGAATAAAATCGTCGCAATTAATAACACCGTCACCATTGCAATCCTATAAAATATAACAAAAAATAAAAATTTGTAATATATCATTTCTGAATATAAAAATAAATATAAAAATTTATTCGTAGTACTTACTCGAGCAAACTTGTTCATATAACCTTCTACTGTGCGTCCAGCGCAAAATGCATCGTTAACGCAATTTGCATATGCTGTACATAAAAAGAAGTTATACATAAGACGATAATAATACAAATTGAAATATATGTGTTTATATACGTATATGAAATATGTATTATAAAATATTTACTGACCGCCTTCATTAGTATTCGCTTCGTTGTTTAGAGTTGGTTTACCGGCGTCAGCCCAATAAGCCCAAGTTATGCGGAAAGGGCCGCATACATCACCATTGCAACCGAGCGTCGTGTTGCATCCTGATGCAGCTTCACAAATGCATCCTAAACATATCTTGGAAACTGATGATGTATTTTGTGCTAAAAAAAAAAACCACGCATAAATATTTGCATTCTAAAGAGATTCCTTTTTGTCTTTATTATAGGTTGACCCAAGACTTAAAATATTATTTGAATAATATTTTTATTCAGATAAAAATATATTTTAAGTGCATTGCAAAAGTGATATTGAACTTCAATAACAAAAAATAAGCGAATCGTTTGCATCCAGTTTTTCCACTAATTATAAAAATACGATAGGAACATGAGAAGTGGTTCAATAAAATCCAAAGACTGAATCTGGTTAAACTGGTTTTTATCTTCCCAAAGTTATCACCTCGTATCGTTTCTGAAAATTCTACGTCTGGTACATTCTTGTTTTCTAATCTCCGAACCGGTAGGAACATTGAATTTTTTTTCACTTCGAAAAAATTTGAATTCCATTAAGAATCCTCATCGGAGAAGGAATTATTTTATATAGAGATGTACATGAGTCTATAAAAAAAAGAAAGCGGATCTGGTAAGACGAGGACTTTGATAGTCAAGACAAGTTGAAGATCGTATCGCATCTTCGAAAATAAATAATTTCAGCAAAAATAAAAATAGAATCGAAGGATTGATGATCGATCGTAGTTCATTAAACTTTTACGAGGCTTCAAAAATATTTCTTAATGTATTTTGATACAAAATCACACAATTGACCATGATGTTATTAATTATCATGAAATCATTCAAGTTTTTCAGGTTATTTTTTTTAAATAGATACAACTTTTTGATCATCCTACAAATTTTGATACGTATTGTAAAAATTATAATAAAAATTTATGATCATGACATCACAAGACATCTATTTTTAAAAAAGTAGAAATGGGAGAGGGACCTATAGACACTCAAATGTGATCCTTACATATCCTGATTGTACGAAAACTAATGAATTATGATAATGTAAAGTCGCACCAATGACATACGTGTAGGTGCATGTATGACAAAGAAGAAACGTGTGACAAATCATCTGACATCTCTATGTAGGTATATATGTGTGTATATGTAGTATGTAAATCATATACACGCGTTGCTCTCTTCGTCCTTGTCTTCTCCCCGATTCACCATACTTTCGTTCACTATGACCAATTTCGTGTATGACGTCGAGGTACCGGCAAGGTGGAAAAAAAAAGCGAGAAGTATATTGTACAGTATGATTACGTCACTATATCTACGGTGATTTTTATTATGGATTATTTTATTTTATCTTTTGTGCCAGAAACACTTTATATTATTATACCATCGTACAAATATTAATTATGAATAGATCTATATAAATTTATGATTATTATTATCGATAATCATTAATCTATATTATTACTTTTAACCAAATATTTCAATAGAAAACAAAAAAAATATTAATCAACGAAAAAGGTAGATTTCTATTGAAATGGTGAAAATATAATGGTAAATTTATTAAAAAGATTATCAGTGACTACTGTGATCTCTATTATTACTTTTAATATATATATATGTCGTTGAATACTTACAAAAGTAAATAAAAAAAAGATTTATCTACAAAAGGGATAAATTTTTTCAGAAAGATATACCATATATAATTTTATATCCGGTACACACTTATATATGTGCTACATGTTAGTATTAAACATTCAAGGTTAAAGCAAAACCGCATGTTTTAAAACTGACGTTGACACCAAGCGATTCCTTATAAAACGTGATAGGATTCGCATATTTAACTAGCATCACATTGGATTTTTCCATCATTGATAAAACAGTTATTTAATGAGGTTAAATATTCCTTGGAAAATATTGACATCTGTATTATATGAAAAATATATTTATATTTTTATAAATATTCAGTTAAGTATTCAGTTAAATTATTCAGTTAAGAAATACTTGGCCTGATTTAAAAACGACAGTTACGTGATATCGAACCGGAAGTAGAACATTTAAGTACAATACAAGGTTTAAATACTGCAAAAATATTTATATACTAATCATTAAAAATTATTTTTTAATAATTAACTCGATGAAGAGTCAATTAATGATTAATGAATTAAGTCAGCATAAAAAGTTTTAGTAAATTGAACTCTTCTAATTTTTTAAAACTGTATAATAGATTTATTAAAGGAAGACTTACCATAAATGCCGGCGAATGTAAGAAAACACGTGAGAATTCCAACGATTTGGTAAAATTGTTTAGACATTTTGTTATTTAAATGATGATATGAATTATTAAATAGGATAGAGTAATCTCAATATAATACACGACTATAGTTCGTTTTCTGCTCTTAGGAATATCTTTACTCCTTAGAATGCAGATACGATATCCACTCTCCGAGCGAATAAACACCTTATATAGGAACGCGGTTGTATAGCTTAGTGTCTTTAGTTTTTAATATCTCGATGAGAGAGAGAGAGAGAGAGAGAAAGAGAAGTGGGGAAATCAAAGATCTTGTTCGAAAAAAAATACAACAATCACGATTGGTCGTGTAATATACTTCACTCATACAAGCGAACAGACAACTCTTCTTTCCTTTCTTTTTTTCTTTTAAATATTAATATATGAAATACTTTTTCTAAGGATGAAATATAATTGTCATCACAAGAAATAATAGAAAAATGATGGTCATCTTATCGTTGCATTTAATTTTCCATTTGTTACTGCAATATAAGTGAAATTATTTTAATTCACGTTTAATGATTTCTTCGAAATTACGTTATTGAAAATGTGTATATATATATGTATATATATATATATATATATATATATATATATATATATATATATATATATATATATATATATATATATATATGTATATATTAACTCCAATTAATAAGTTCTTTTAGAAATTAGAAATTATATCTATGATTGAACAGTAATTATATATGTGATATATAATCTTTTATATTAATTTCTCTTATTTATACAAATTTTTTTTTAAATTAATAAAACGAAATAAATATATATATGTATATATCTTACGATACGCATGCGTGTAGCCGAGGATCATTAAAAATGTCACTCAGCGACCTCTGGAGGGAGGAAAATGTACGCAAGAGAAAGATAAGTGAGTCGTCGGTATCTTATCGATGGAGTCGAATTCGATACTTTTTTTATGACATCTGTAGGATTTTTTTACTTTACGAGATTGAACATTTCGTATGTTAAAGAAAAAGAAAAAAAGAGTTAGGTATTATCACCACGTCTATTATCTTATGACTGACCTATGTACGTAAAATAATTCCACCCATTTCATCCTATATAATGCAAAATATGTAGAAATGTTGTTTAAAGATTTTATTCAAATATGTTTTTCATGCAGGAATATATATGCATATGTAGAGTGTGATTATTCGTTGCATTTGTAGCATAAGTATATATGTATACGATTGATAATTTTTAGAAAATAAATTACATATCACTATTAAAAAATTTGCGTCCTTTATTTAAATTATATTTAAATTATATTTTACATTAAATTAAATTTTTTTTCTTTGACCTACATATATTGTTACGTAATTAAATAGGTAAAGGTTATATGTAGGTTAAAATACAATAGTTTTGTGTCGAAAAAGGAAGTTGAACGACGATTAAAAATAATGCCTGAAAATATTACTCGTTTTGGGCCTCTTATAGGTGCAATCGATGAAGGTACGAGTAGTGCTAGATTTTTGGTAAGTTATTTTTTCATAATACTCTCAAAACATTAATAAAAATCTGATTTTTGTTTATTTATGAATTATTCGTGCGGATGAACGTTAAATGACATGTGTAGAACATTATGTTGTCGAGAAACAAATAACAAGATATATGTACATTATAGATAATGGAGCTTACAGGGAATGTTTTTTTACGTACACCTTGTGTATTATTTTTCATTAAATAACAAAATTATATGTTTATTTTATGCGAAATTGTTAACAAATTTACGATATAGATTATTATATATGTTTTAGTTAACAAATACTTGTAGACAATTTTTTTATACAATTATTTTCAAATTTGTATATTTGCAAATATTTATTTTTATAAGTGCTTATTCTATTAACAATCTTTTAAAATGTTAAAATATTCTCTGTTTTCTATTAGGTATTCGACGTTTTACAAAGAAAAGTAGTGGCATCTCATCAAATTGAAATTAAACAAAAATATCCTCAAGAAGGATGGGTAGAACAAGATCCAAAGGAGATTCTCCAAGCTGTAATACAGTGTATAAAAAAAACAGTAGAAAAATTAACAGATCTCAACATAAGTACATCAGATATCAAAGCTATTGGTATCACAAATCAAAGAGAAACCACTTTACTTTGGGATAAGGAAACAGGAGAACCTTTGCATAATGCGATTGGTATAAAATATAATTCATCGATATAATTATCTACTTTACGATTCAATTAATATGTAAAGATATATTGCTTTTTATTTTCTTTAGTATGGTTAGATATGAGAACAACAACAACGATGGAAGATGTGCTCGATAGTATTCCAAATAAAACTAGAAATAAACATTATTTAAAACCTCTTTGCGGTCTTCCAATGTCTCCTTATTTTAGCGCATTAAAAATACGGTGGTTAATTGATAACATATCACGTGTAAAGCAGGCTGTTGAAGCAAAAAAGTGTGCTTTTGGAACGGTTGATACTTGGTTGATATGGGTAAGCTGATCATTTAAGATAAAGTCTTGTTTTAAATATCTTATGTTTACATTTAGATATTTTCTATTTTATAGAATCTTACCAAGGGACAATTGCATATAACAGATGTATCTAATGCATCACGTACAATGTTAATGAATATAGAGACTTTAAAATGGGATCCTTTATTATGCCGTTTCTTTGGAATACCTCAACATATCCTTCCAGAAATAAGGTCAAGTGCTGAAGTATATGCTACTATCTCAAATCCTCAAGTTTTGGCTGGTATACCTATCGCAGGTGTAAGTTACTTATTGTTCTCAATATTGATTAGTATATAAACATTTCTGTTCAAAGGTTTTTTTTGAATGTATTTATGAATATATTATATTACATATTTTATAGTGTGTAGGCGATCAGCAAGGAGCTTTGTTAGGTCAGTTGTGTTTAAAACCAGGAGAGGCAAAAGCTACTTATGGCACTGGCTGTTTTTTACTTTATAATACTGGAAATGTTGTAGGTATACATATTATTTAAATTAATTATGTGGTTGCGGACACTATTATTTATGCTCTATATTATTTATTTATTTTTTATTGTTTTCAGAAAATTGATTCAACTCAAGGTTTAATAACAACGATTGCTTATAAAATAGGAAAATCACCAGCAATTTATGCGCTGGAAGGATCAGTGGCAGTAGCAGGAGCTGCTTTAGCCTGGTTGAAAGATAATTTAGAACTCTTTAGTAATCTTGCACAGTCACAAGATATGGCAGAAAGTGTAAGATGTTCTGGAGATGTATATTTCGTCCCAGCATTTTCTGGATTATATGCCCCTTATTGGCAACAAGACGCACGCGGGTATATATTTCGTAAATCGAATTAAATAATAAACGTTGAATTATTTTTTATTATTTCATTATTGTTTAGAGTTATCTGTGGTATTACTGAAGATACACAACAGTATCATATTATCAGAGCTGCTCTTGAAGCTGTATGTTTCCAAACAAGAGATATTTTAGAAGCTATGGTAAAAGATTCTGGTACCAAATTAATGACACTTCAAGTCGATGGTGGAATGACTGTAAATAATTTATTGATGCAACTTCAAGCAGATTTAACTGGAATAAGCGTTGGTATATACGAATATTTTTTTGTAACTGCAAGTAAATTTTTTATTAAAATTTGTTAAAAGAATATCAAGTTTATAAAACTATGTTGCAGTAAGACCTAATATGGTGGAAACAACAGCCTTAGGTGCAGCTATTTTGGCAGGTCTTGGAATTGGTATAATTGATATTAATGATATAGATGCATCGCAAGTTACAAAATTTACACCAACGATAGGAGAAGATGGTAAAGAATTACATATTTTATTTTATAATTATTTGTCAATATTTAAAGATTTTTCTAATGATATATTATCTTTTTATATTTTGTTTAGAACGAGATCTCAGATATTCTAAGTGGAAAATGGCTGTAGAAAGATCCATGAAATGGGATAGTGCTTCAACTTTGATGAATGATTAATTATTTATATAAATATTGTAAATATTAATTTTAGAAAGTTTAGAAATGCTAATGAAATAATTTACATATGCACAAAAAAAAACAAAAATTTTTACAAAAGTTTTAAATATGTCTATAAATATTTTGTTTCTTTGTAAAAAATATATTATCATCTATTATAATTTGTTATTGCATATATAGTGAAATGTTATATATTAAATAATACTTCTCATGTTTTTTACTATATATGTATTATATAAAGAATTATACAAATGTTTAAATGTATTTTAATGAAGGTTAGTATTTAACTTAAAAAAATTAGCAAATATAATTTAATTGACTTGATTTTTAGGTATTTTACTCCTATCATTGATTAGATTTACAAAAATGTCAACAATAATACTGGAGTAAAAAGTTGAATTAAAATCTCGTCTTTTTAAATTGTTACTTCAAAATAGTTTGTGCAATAATATTATTATAACAAAAATATAAAAATTGTATATTTCTCCTTGATTATGCATATGATAACGTGTATAAACAAATATGTTATGTTCTAATAATTCTGTTCTTTTGATTTCCATATCGTCGAACTTGTGTATTTCTTAACTTAAAGAACTTTTTTTCACCAGGTGAATTCTCTGTTTCCTAATTAGTAGAAAAAATATATTATGGAATAAATGATTTATAATATTAAATATATATATATAGTAAATAATAAAAGTTATCATGTTCCTACAAATGAAAATGTATTTATTATACCGTAATTTTGTCTTGACTTGCTATAACACTAAACATTTGTGTTGGTGTTTGTTGCGAAGACGATTTTTGCAATTCATTGAAAAGTTCCTCTTTATCTTTTATCTAAAAAAATATTAGTTGAAATTATATTCATCTTTTTTGATTTAATATAATGTTATATTATTTTTACATTAATATTCGGTTTTACGTATTTAAAAAGTACTTACATTTTGTAACTTTTTATTATTTTGAGATTGAGAATGTGAAAATGGTGGAATTTTTAATATATCCAGTTGTGTTTCCATTTGTTTATCAATTTTAACTTGTATACTTCTATATTTTTGTTCAGCCAAGGCTAATTCTTTTTGATACTTTGTATATTTATTTTCTAACTCAGATTCAGTTTGATTTTTTTCTTTATATTTGGAAATATTACTAACACTTTTCTTTAACTTATTATTATTCTCTTTAATTTCAAAACCTTTATTCCGCAATGTATTATTTTCAGCTTTAGCTTCTTCGAGTGCTTCATGAAGTTTTGTAATATCTTCTTTTAATTGTTCTATTGTATTTTTCATTTTTGTAGTGGTAGTTTTAAATTCCTCCTTTAAAGTAGCTTCCTGCTTTTCTTGAACTTTTTTTTCAGATTGTTTTATATGCTAGATAAAGAAAATAAATATAAAACATTCTATAAATATTTATAATTAATCTTAGAAATATATAAAGACCTGAATTTGTGTTTGATATTCCGTGTACATTTCTGCTTTTTCTTTTTGTAAAGTCTCTATTGCTTTTTGAAGATTTATAATAGTAACATTTTCATTACTTTTTAAATTTTGTATAGTATTTCCTGCTTGTTCTAATTTATTTTTAGTATCTAATAAATTATTCTCAAGGTATCTACATAGTTCCATTTTTTGTCCTATACCTTCAGTTAATTCGCTCTCTTTTGCTTTGTTTTTACTTATCACTTCTAACAATTGTTTTACCTATATTAAAATTATAAATATGTTGATATCAATCATGACAGTATAAATTTGAATATTCTAGTTTTATTACATACCTCATTTGCTTTTTCTTGTGCTTCTTTTTCTTTCTCTTTTTTTAATTTTTCGATATTTTCAATTAATTCTGTATTCTGAGATGAGAGTACTGTTATCTGATTTCTGACATATAAAATAAGATGTAGAAAAAAATTATATGAAATTAATGCAATAATATTTTCTTATACTCATCTTTACTTACATGTAAGAATTCATTTCTTCTTGTAATTTAGTAATGCATATTTCCTTTTCAGTAATTAAGTCTACTGTATTCTTTGTTTTTTCTTCCATTTGTTTTATGGATAATTGTAAGTGGTCTTTTTCGTTTATAACAATTTCATGTTCCTGAAACGAACATTATTAACATTATTAAGCCATTCGAATTATCATTAATTGTACATTAATATATGAATATATAAGAAAACATACTTTTATTAATTTTAGTTTCTCTTCTGTATGAAGACTTATTAAATAGTTCTTCTCAAAAGATAATTTCTCTTCATAACTTTTTGCTTCTTCTTCTAATATATGTTTTACAGAAATCAATTCTTGTATTCTATAGAATATTTAAAAGTGTAAGACTATTATATACAATAAGTTTCATGTAAATTAATATATAATGTATAAAAAACAGTATTTACTTTTTCTCTTGCATCACTAAATTTTCTTCTACTTGATTAATATACTTTTGATGATCAGCATCTATGTTTGTAAAATAATATAAAAATTGTAATATACTTTATGTTGATTAGATTACATACCTTTTGTTTTCATATCATAGAGTTGTTGTTCTTGTCGTTCTACTGTATTTTTTTGCATATCTATTATAGTATTGTATAAAGTAGTTAAATGATTTATATGTTCTTGAAATGTTTTCATACTTTCAGACATATAATTACAATAGTTCGTTATTGTATCTATAGATTCCCATGTAGAAGTCAATCTATGAAAGAAAGTACATTAGAACTGAGAAATGTACTAATATTACAATAAGATTGATATTAATATCTAACTTCTCTGATATTTCGTCTTTAATACTGAGTTCATTTTCTAAATTCGTTGAAAGCGTAATTATATTATCTTCTGCCTCTTGTAATTTTTTTTGCAAAATTTGTATTTTGAGATCTTGATTGTTTGTTTGTTCTGTTTCATCTATACTTGATTTATAATCTTTTACCTGAAAATCGAATTTGTTAATTGTAATGAGAATAATTTTAGTTAAAAAAGTAAATCTTCCAGAATCGAACGTACTTGCATTGAAGAAATTTGCATTCCTGTATGCTTCGACCATTGTCCTATTAATGTATCTACAAATCTGCTACTAGTCTGGCCTACTTTTCTTATTTTTTCAGGGCTATTTGTATGATGTAAAAAATCTCCCTTACGTTTATTTTCTTCTGATTGCATTATGATGGTTTTAAGATAGTAGAAACAAACTATTATAAATTAATAAGAAAATTATGAAAACTTATACTTCGTATATAACGTAATTTACAAAGAAAAAATATCTTCGATTTTTCGTAACTTAATTGTATTGCTCTTTATATGTAAAAGAATTTGATACAATATTCACTGGTAAGATATGGTAAGCAATCACACAATGATGTTTATGGAATATTTATAAAAAAAATTTTGGTCATCTAAGTTTTTATATGTACATAATTTTATTATTAAATATAATGATGGTTGATACCCGATACTTTGGTTTTTTTTTTTTTTAATTTGGCCAATCACACTTTAAATTCGTTAAAATTCGAAGTGCACTGCTGAAGTTAATTGAAGACTTCGATGTTATAAATTGTACGAGTAATTTTACGCAAACAGACACGATTATTCTCAAAAAACTTAGTTTTTGATAATTATGTTTATAAAAATATTTGTCACTTTTTAAACTTTACTCTAATTAGTAAGAATAACATTACTAACGTCTCATATTAAGTTATTAACTTAACTTCAATTGAATTTGAATTATTTATAATTTTGAGTTTTAAATTTACATTTTATATATTATTTAATTTTATTTTATATTCGGAGCGTATTATTATTATATATATATATTATTTTGAGTAGTAATTTTAAAAACATCAGTTCAGTGCCATTTTTTTTTATTCGCAATATCAATGATACAAGTGTAATGAATTTAACTAATATTTTACGTTGCATCAAAAGAAGAGGTTTTGCATATTAGTGCCCATATATTAAAATGTATGTTACTTTAATAACTTTGTTCATTTCATTAATATGATCTATTTTACAACATTTTAAGTTTGATTCACAAAACTTTTCAATATTTATAAGAATAACATTAGATATTATAATTTACATAAAGTATGTGTAAAAAATGATAGTTCTTTTACAATACAATTATAATACAGTAAAAAATATCTATAACAGTTTATTTTACTTCAATGTAATGTAAAGTGTCTTATTGAACTTCGATTATTTTATAATTAAGTTATTCAGACTTAGTTTTTATATCTTCCCGATAATGCAAAAATACTAAAGAAAATAGGAATACACCTCCCATCATTGAAAAAGCACTGACATAATATGGGAATGCACTTGGAATAAATCGTTCATATTGCGTGTGCTGTAAAGGACGAACAGACACCTGAGTTGTACTATATAAGTGCGTCAAACCCATACGAGTATAATCTACTTTAAATTGATATACTCCATATACATCAGGAATCTTAAATCTTGCTTCATAGTGCCCTTTGCCAGTTGGTTTCATAGTCATGCGAACGAACGGATCAATCCGCACAAATTCTAGTTGTAGGTCATTTGTTTCATAAGGAACCCATTTATCACCAGACAGTTTTTCTACATCAATGGAATACACAACATCATCTTTTACTGTATAGGCTGGAGGAGGCTGTGTTTCTCCAACTTTGTGATGGTGAACAGCAGAGACTCGTATTACACCATTTTCTTTAAAGACCCATTGAGTCATAGCTTTAGCCACTGCTTCATTTCCTGATTTTTCATATTTTTGATCACCTAAATATACAGTTTTATTTTATATTCGAATAAATATTTTAGTGCATGTATGTAAACATTTGTATTACCTTGTACTTTTTGAACTGATTTCGTAAATGCTTCGTCACTAAAGAAGAAGAGTGAACCAGAAAATAAAACTCTAGCATTGTTCCTGGCTTGTAGAGCTCCAATTAATAAAGTATTTTTACCAACAGCATGGGGATATTCTTTAATTGGATTATTCGGATTATAAGAATAAGCAGAATTAGCTGCAGTTAATAAACGAAGTAATAAAGGATTATTAGCATCTGCTATTAATCCTGTTCCTTCATATAATAATGGAGGAATATTTTTACTTCCTACAATAACGGAAGCATCAATTAAATTAGTTGGATTAGCTACTATCATGGTATGATAACCACTATCAGAAACATCATAATTCATATGATCAATAACAGAAGCCCCTTCTTCATCAATTTCAAAACCACATTCTGATGCCAGTTCACGTAATGCATCTCCTGATTGTGAAGATCCAGCAACCAATACATTTCCACCTCCGTCGATAAAATCTGTAATAGCATCTACGCTTAAAGAACCACCAAATTCTTCTATGGATGGTGCGAATATAATTAAATGTTGATATAGATATTCTCCATACTTTGAAAGTTGTAAATTAGCATCATCAGCTAATTTAAATATTAAACTATATCCAGCATCTGTAATTACAAATTCATAGATCAAATTATCGAAAAAATGCATTTTATTATAAATGTAAAATTTTTTTTATAAATATTATTTAAATTTCTTTCATATAGAAGGTAATAGAAAAATTGGTCATAACTGTCAATGATAAAAAAATAAGTCTATTCACATACCTTGTAACGTTCTGAAAAATATGGAATGTGTTTCTTTAATTGCAAGATTGTCAAGCAATACTAGAGTTGGTCCACCGGCATTCGCAAAAGCGAAAATACAGAGAAAAGATAAATATTTAAACGTTAACTTCATTTTGGTTATCATCTATTGCCACGAGACACAACCAGTGTTGTCGTGCTAAAACGCGTAGGGAATTTAGTTCACATTTAAAGGAGAAACAAAATCTCAAGTAAAATTTTGTACTGATCGAAGCTCTACCTAGTAGTAAATTTCAAAAGTTGAGCTTATTATAATAAAAAAGTAATAATAATGAAATGTAAAGAGTATTATAAAATGTTATGTCGAAAGAGGCTGCTGTATATTGTCGATAATGTGGAGACAGAATAGGGGAGCTCGATGTTCACTCTTCGAAATATAGCGTAGTATTAACTTGTTATGTATTGAAATCATTTACATCACTCATTAAATTCAAATTTAATTCATTTAAAGATTATTCATCACAGATTAAATTCAAAATTTTTATTTATTTGTCATTATATACATTACTTAAGCATAATGAACATATTTTTTATTATCATTTTTATTTTCCATTGCTTAATAATTTTTGTTAATTTATTTTGTATATTTATTTTTTGCTGTATATAATTGTATTATTTAAATGTTTGACCTTCATCTTCTTTAATATGATTTTTTATCCAATCTAGGTAACTGAATACACGAGTAAAAACATCCGGTCGATTTTTTGCACATGGAATACCCCAAGAAACAACTCCGACTTGTTCATCTCCGTCGATAAGAGGACCACCAGAATCACCCTGTATATTATCGAGTACATATGTATTATTAGTAAATATTATTTTAAATATTTATTAATCGTTTTTTTAATAGTATCATACAAAAAAAAATTTTAAAGTACATACATGACAAGCACCTTCTCCATATTGATTTAAGGTACAAATGTTCGTGTCGGAAACGGGAATTCCAGCAATTATTACCATTGTAGCACACTTTTTTTGATCAATTACTTTTAATTTGATGTGTTGAAGTTCGTTCGGTGAATTTCCAGGATACTAAAATGTGTCGATATTATAATATACATAGATGATTTTTTTGTACAAATGTATATTTTTTAAATTATAAAATTACTATAGTATAATATATACTTACACTTGTTCTACCCCAACCCGATAATGTAACATAACTATCAATTTTTTTATAATTCTCTGTCGGTAAGTTAATTGGTTTTATTTTGTCGGTAAATTCGATGTCCTTATCAACTTTAATTAATCCGATATCATTTTTTATTTTTCTTGGATTATATTCTTCGTGAGCTATTGTCATATTTGCTTGGTACAGGTTACCACCTTTGTCTAAGGTATTGGTTCCTAATACAATGGCTATACGGCTAGCATCCAATCTATTTTCATTTAGTTAATGATATAATTATAAATTGGATAATATTTCTATGTTGGTTCATTCATGAAGTTCTTTCATTTTAATAGTAGAATGCGCTACTAGTAGAATTTTCTCTTCATTATGAATATTATGAATATTTCACGTAACTCACCCAGCAAGACAATGAGCCGCGGTAAGGATCCATCGTTTATTTAAAATGGAACCTCCGCAGAAGTGTTTTTTTTTAATACGAAGAGAAGCCTGATGTGGAAATTGTCCTTCTTCTGCAGCCGAACCACCAACAATTTTAGGAACTGACGAATCAGTTGCTTAAAAAAAAGAATTATTAAAGCTTTTTTCTTTTGCAATAATATTAATCGCTATTTTATATAGAATATAGTGTAGCTCACCAATCGCATCGTACATAGTGATTACACTATAAATATAAAGAAATACCAACATTTTGAATGCAATCAAGTCAAAATACGTCTACTAAACTTTGTTTTCTACTATACTACAAAATTCTCTCGCAACTTATATATATATATATATATATATATATATATATATATATATATATATATATAAGCGATAGGTTTCTAACATCACATGTATTGAATATCAACTCATAAAAAAGAGTATTTAAATTTGGGTCAGATATAAGTGATAGAAAATTACATCTGAAATGTATCTCACGTGCATGAGATAACTGAAAGATATACTGGTGGTGTATTACTTATTTTACCGGAAGAGTATTATCATGAGGTCAAAGAATACTATTTGCAAAAAAAGAAAAACGTAGCGTTTAATATAACAATACTTGGGAAGTAGTACAGCAAGTAATAAATTAAATAGTTAAATTACAATATTATAATTATTGATCGTTTCAAACATTTATACGGATGGGAAAATAATATATGAAAATTGTGATATTTAATTTGTTACTTATAATTATAATTGTTTATTATTATCGTATATCTGAATTGTTCCAATTGTTATATATTATTGTATATTATATATCTATACAACTTAATTATTTAGACAATTATTTTATTATACTTTTAATATTTTGATCAAATATGAAAATTAAGTTTCTAGTGCCATCTTTAGTCATTCAGTGAATCTAACTACTAGAATCAATTGCTAGTTGAATTTCCAAACCTTCCGTATTACAATGATTATTCTTATGAGGTACTGTTTTCGATATAAATATATTATATTTAATTTCACAGATTATTTTGTTTAAAATAATACGCATTTTTGTGATTTTTATACTTTCGGATGGAAAGATCATAACCTAAAAAGTTCTGTCTTCTGGTGACAGCAGTGCTGAGTATACGTCTTCTTTAACAACGTGTTACCTGTGCAGATGCGGCATTTTACAAACATTCGCCGTATAAAGTATTAATTAATTTTAATAGACAATGACTGAAGAAACTGTAGAAATCGAAGCATTGTCCATAAATGGAACAGACGTCGAAGAAGATGTTGTAACACCGTGGAATGTTACGAGTAAAAATGATACTGGAATTGATTATGATAAATTAATAAGTAAGTTGTGAATTATGTATTTCATGTGATAAGAAATTTTTTAGATTTATAATTAGAATTTTTTAATCACTCGACATTACTAAATTTTTATAAGTATGTTTTTGTAAAATTTTCCAGTTTTGTCAATTTTATATTGAAATATTCATATTGTTTCAGAGAGATTTGGAAGTTCCAAGGTAGATGATGAATTAATAACTAGATTTGAAAAGATTACACAAAAAAGGCCTCATCATTTTTTAAGAAGAGGAATATTTTTTTCGCACCGTGATATGCACACTATATTAAATCTTTATGAACAAGGAAAACTGTTCTACCTTTATACGGGTAGAGGTCCTAGTTCAGATTCTATGCATTTAGGACATTTAATACCATTTATGTTTTGCAAATGGTTACAAGATGTCTTTGATGTTCCTTTGGTGATACAATTGACGGATGATGAAAAAGCTATATGGAAAAACATAGATATAGAAAGTGCTATTAAGTTAGCGTATAATAATGCAAAAGATATTATTGCTTGCGGCTTTAATCCAGCTAAAACATTTATCTTTTCAAATTTAGAACACATTGGAAATAATCCAGCTTTTTATCAAAATATGATTAGGATACAACGTTCTGTTACATACAATCAAGTGAAAGGTATATTTGGCTTTGGTGATAGTGATCCTATTGGAAAGATTGCCTTCCCGCCAACTCAGGCTGCTCCGGCAATTTCTGGAACATTTCCTTTTATTTTTCAAAATAAGAAAGTTGCTTGTTTGATACCATGTGCTATAGATCAAGATCCATACTTTCGGATGACAAGAGATGTAATGCCTAAAATTGGATATCCTAAACCTGCTCTGTTACACTCCACTTTTTTCCCAGCATTGCAAGGTTCTAAAACAAAAATGTCTGCAAGCGATAGCAACACAGCAGTATTTCTAACAGACACACCCAAGCAAATAAAGAATAAAATTAATAAGTATGCATTTTCTGGTGGGCAAGCAACTATAGAAGAACACAGACGACTAGGTGGAAACTGTGAAGTAGATGTATCCTATCAGTGGCTACGATTTTTCTTAGAAGATGATGAAAAATTAAAAAAAATCAGAGAAGTAAGTTTTTCCTCATAAATAACTTTATTGTTTTACAATTTCCGAATAATCATACGATTTAAATATTTCTAGGGATATACTAGCGGACAGATTCTCTCAGGAGAAATAAAAAAAGAGTTAATCGAAGTATTACAACCTCTCGTTGTTAAACATCAAGAAGCTAGAAGTAAAATAACAGATGAAATTTTAAAGGAGTTCATGACTCCGCGAGATTTATGTTTTATAAGTAAAACTTAATTCTTAGACAACTAGAACATTTGCACGAAATGTCCTTATTCGCAAGCTGTATTAAATTATTGTTAACTTTTAATTAATTTATCATTAAACAGCACATGTGTAGAGGCGTCTTTATACAGTATCTGGGCCTTAAGGAAGTTTTCAATGTTAATAAAATTAATTTAATTTTTCGATGATCCACGTTTATTCATAAAACCCATGCTGTTAATCTTTTCCTTTTACGTGACTACAGATATATGTATGTAACCCCAATATATGGATAAATTACGATATCGTAAGTTAACAAGTAAGTAATATCAAATGAAAATTTATGAAAGATCACGATTTTTAGTTGTAGAAGTGTGAAACATATGTTTCATCTTAAATATTCGAAATATAGCTACGATAGAAAATATCGTAGTACGAAAAACTTCCATCCTTCCGTTAGCAAACGATTCGGCCAAGAAGCTTTTCAATTGGATGGACTTAGCCGCAAGAAAACATTTTGGTGGTACGAGGAATGGGGATCTTCTATGAGGATGTAGATCAAGTAAAGCCAGCGATGTGAAGATATCTCAACGGAAATTCGATGATATAGTATGTTGGTGTTGGGTGGATGGAAAAACTAGGATTGGAGGAGATAGAAGAAGAGAAGAAGGAGAGATAAAGAGAGGGCAAGGAAATGCAAATGGAGAAGTCCAGTGTTTCCAGCACTCTTCGAAAATTGCGTAGCAGAGCCAGCATTTTATATCAAACAGTTCAATGTTTGTCGAGTAACCAGAGCCAATTTTGTTCGATAGTTATTTTCCGTGCCAACCCTTTTCCAAGCTTTATGTTGATATTATTCTCAGACCTTCGGATAATAACGAACTTATCGAGTATTATTTATATTGAAAGGCTTATAAACCAATCGAATGTGGAAGAGATCGAATAATAATCGGCCCTCTCCATATGTATTTATGTATCTACTACATAGTATGTATATATATACATATATATATACATATATATATATATATATATATATATATACGTACATATATATAAACATTATATATACACACACACACATCTGTGGGTGTAAAGATATATCGAAGAGCATTTCTTTTTTGTTCTTTGTATATTCTATGGAGACGAATAAATATTTATATCATTTTTATCGAGGGGGTTGTGGAAAAGAACGAGCTTTGTAATAACGTTGAGACTGAAGGCCAGCAAGTGACAGAGAAACAATGGCTAAAAGGATTTCGCAATAAAGTCATCCCCGACTATCTTTATTACTAGCAAAGTGTATATTCATCGCAAAAGATTCTATGGAAAATCTTTACCATGAGAGTTTGCGTTAATATTACGTATATACATATGTGTCACAAGAGATCGTAAAAGTATGTAAAATCGAGATAATTATATTTTTTTTAGTGCATCGTTCTATTTGGTAAGTACACACACACAGATATATATATATATATATATATATATATATATATATATATATATATATATATATATATATATATGATACTATTTTATATGTTTAAATCTGTTTTATTTCTTTCAGTTATTCTTTTTCAAAACGTTGAGTCCCGATTTATGTGAATACTTCTCGCGAGAAAACGTACGACGACCATGTTACGGGAATATTTTTTACGGTAGAGAAAGAATAAAACTTATATAATTTCTCAGAAGTAACTGCGTCTCTCTCTTGACTGTCCTCCTCCCGTGGCAGTCGTTATAGTTACACCGTATATTCTCTTGAAACAATGGCGTGGTGGCAAAACAAAGGGATAAGCGAGAAAAAAGGTCAAAGACGAGACCGGTGAAATATAATAATACTTGCGGAGCGAGAAAGCTCACGTTTCATCGTAGCGGTTTAACCCTCTCTATATATATACATGTACAGGGTGAGTTTTTTGAATTAAAATATCTAAATATCTCGATAACAACGTATTTAAAAAAGTTTGAAACAAAAGTTGTTTTATTTTGTTTTATTTAGCAAACATAACAGCATTATTTATTTTTGATATTGTGGACGTTTTCATGGTTATTTGAAGGTCAACTTTATATTTTTATGTGGAAACCTATAATTTTTGAAACGGAATCTTAGTTCAAGTAAAAAAACGAACAATTTTTATCTAAAACATTTTTTTATATTGTCTCTATTTTCTATGATCTTTAACATTGTTTAAATAAAAAACTATGGCAAGTAAAAATATAAAAAGAATAGATATCTTTATGTAGAAAAATATTAATAAATATTCAAAATGCCGGCCATTAATTTCGATACACAAGACAGGATAGGACTAGATACGATAACAGGATAAGGTCGACTACGCTCAGGTTGGCTCGGGTCAGTTATTCCGATTGGTCAGTGGTCGATACCGATTATTTTCTAAACGATGCATAGTAGCAATTTTTTATCAAATATGAATTTGATTGGGAATGATCATTACTATATAAATATGCAAGAAAATTATAAGTATCTATTTAAAAATATTATATTCACTTTCATAACTGCAGAAGGTCATGAGTAAAAAAGAGATGTTTATGTGCATTTTGTAGCTGAATTTTTTTTAATCTGTTTTATTTCTTCCAGTTATTTTTTTCCAAAACGCTGAGTCCCGATTTATGTGAATACTTCTCGCGAGAGAATGTACAATGACCATATACGGGAATATTTTTTAAGAACCATGCGAATTTTTTCTAATAAACTTTCTCGTAATTTCAACCAGTTGTGAGATATTTGGATATCTATGGATAGACACCCTGTATATATTTACATCTCTCTCGCTCCATCCCTCATTCTTACACTTTGTCTCTCTCTTTTTTTTCTATTCGTGGAATAATTTCGGAGATACTGACAATAAGTTAAAAGAGCTGTTTCGAGGGTGAATGCGTAGAGCACGTCGACGTCTCTATATCGTAAATTATTTTCTTCTCGGACGTGTATCCGTGTAGCGATAAATTCAGGATATCATTTTTCGACGTTGTTCTATGATTTATTCGACATAGCCATCGTCATCGTGAACTCCAGATTCTATTTTCCAATCGTGATATATATATATATATATATACACAATATAGTTTTAAATCAGTATATCTATATTTTTTTTAGACGAATCATTGCTTTTTATTTTTTCCTAACAAAATGTCCTGAAATTGTAAACAAATTTTGAGAAGGAAAATATCCTTTTAATGTATATAACAATTAAAAATCTGGGTATTTCATAAATAAGACGAACTCTTAAGCTCTTCATATCAGTTTCTACTATATTCCGAATATTTGTTTCTTTCTCTGTTGATAAATGCTTAGAATACAAGCATATTTTTTATTCACTGCGTGAATGATTCCGTCCAATAAAAGAAAATATTCTTTTACGGTCTTCCCACGATAGCACGTGCTTAAGGCGCGAAAGAACATCTCATCCCCTATTAGCCCAAATTCCAGTGCGTGGCGTTTAGTTATATTGTAGGTAGTGGTATAGCGATGTGTTACGTTTTCGTAACCCTTACCAAATGTGATCCTCGACGGTTTAATGTTCCTGGATTTGCCTTGGGTAGTTGTAAGGATGATACATCTATGGTATACATTAAGCTACTGTGTTTGGCTTTTCTATTAGGCTAATCAAGACCGTGACTGTGAATACACGGAGTAGATGCTATGTATAGAGAGGAATATGGTTTGGAAGAAGGACTCTCACCTCCCCCCTTTACACTCCCATCATACACCCTCTTGATACCCTCTTTGCACCCTGCACGTCGTCTCTGTCTTGTCTATGTGCTACCATGGTCGCGTATCCATGGCGAAATCGATGCCCTCACGAGAACAGTGTTGAAGCAAGCCTGAGTGAGAGGGTGAGAGAGAGAGAGAGAGAGAGAGAGAGAGAGAGAGAGAGAGAGAGAGAGAGAGAGAAAGAGAAAGAGAAAGAGAAAGAGAGAGAGAGAGAGAGAGAGAGAGAGAGAGAGAGAGAGAGAGTGAGGATAACGTGAACATGTCGATATCTCAACTAACATCGAGGATACGCACGCGGAATCCAGCGACGTCAAACCTTTGCTCTTGTATATCGACGCTATGTCGTTCAGGTACATGCAACTCAGCTTCGTTTTATTCCGATGCCGTTCGTGCGATTGACGTGCTACAATGATGACTTTACCTACCTCTGAGAGTCAGATTATTCGATCTATATATGTATATATATATGTATGTATTTATATGTATATGGAAGTATATAGAGTGGATGTAAATGATTAATATAAATTTTATGAGGCTGATTAGAATTTGTTTGAAAAAAGATGTATGGTGATAGAGATAATCGCGGTATGTGACCATCTTTACTTATATTTTCTTGAAAATATTAAGTATTTAATTATTAAATTATCGAGGAAATGATTATTAAAATATTTTCAAGATTGCAGTTTATTTATAGATTTTACCACGAATTAAACGAAATAAAATTAGAGCAAATTTTCAAAATGCAAAACCAATGAAAATTTTCAAGCAATTAATATTCATTTACTTACGTGTTACACAGTTCACCCTATATATTTGCTTTCGATAATTCCATAATAACGACGAATACGCCTTAAACAACATGTTCTCCCCCTTTCTCTCTCTCTTCCTCCCTCTCTTTCTCTCTTCGTTCGCATTACAAAATATTGTTCATGATGGGTTGAGCAACAGCAATAAAATGAATTTCACCTCAGCGAAATACCCGAGCATTTGATTATTCGAACAATTCCTGGTATCGTTGTTTTTGTTTCCCTTAACATAATGCAAATAGTCATTATCGTTGATTTTTACGGATGTGCCTGTATTTCCGTGTAATTTCATATTTCCGCGAATAAATTCGCAAAGTTGAAGGTCGCGAGAATTTAATTCGTTTCATCGACGTGTGAAATCTGGCGGCATTTTTTCAACTCGCACGAAACGATTTTCACACGTTTTCAGAGGATTCAAATCGAGCGTGGTTGAATTTTATTACTATTAAAATATTAACGTTCAGGATTAAAACGTGGAAATATGTGTGTACACATACGTACGCACATACTCACACACACACATGCGAAATAAAAAAACACACGAGAGAAATATTAATCGTTGATGGCACGAACTCTCGTATTAAAGTCATTATCTTTTAACGAAAATGACGCTCTTGTTCCGTGTTAATCCGAATCAACGTGTATTTTAAAAGTTACGTTCGTTTCAATGTTTATCTTCTCAACGCTTTCACGAGACATGTTTCTTTTTCTTTTTTCTTTTCATTATTTTTTTCTTGGAGTATCTCGTGACTATTTTGCTTGAATCAGGACGTTCCTTACTCGGTATAGAAGTCAAATAGAACAGAGGACCGAGAAAGAAAGAAGTAGAGCGTGAGGAAGAGAAAGAGAGAGAGATAGAGGGAGAGGAAGCGGGAGAGATAGATGTAACATTCCAAGGACATTCCTAGAAATTCGCGGGACTTAGAAAATTTGTAACTTTATAACTTTGGCAATTTCGGTACGCTCAACGGCCACGACGAGAAAGTATTAAGTAGGGTGATGTATGTCAGCAATATACTTAAGGCGAATGTCCGTTGGGATTTTAAAGCTGACACTTTGGATCAACGTTCTTCCACGAGAGGTCTTGCAGGACTTTGCTCGCGTAATAAGGCAGGGATATTTTTAAGAGCGTAAAAATATGAATCATTATGCTTCATTTCGATCTCATGTTTCGACCTATTTTCTATCTGCATCTATTTTATTCCCTACTCAAGAGTGAAAAAAGAGATCCTCTTCGTAGAACTAAAACGTAACTTTTTTGATGTTAGTTGAATTTAGTTTTATAATATTCCAAAAATAAGAGAGAGAGAGAGAGAGAGAGGGAGAGAGAGAAATAGAAATATGCAATGTCAGAGATTATGATCGTTGATGAATAGATAAGGAAGGTAACGATGTTTCCGATTAGCATAAGGGCTTATAACTACCCAAGGACACATCGTTTGAGGAACCGATCCAAATGAGATAAGGATACCGTTAACAAATCTTTTCTCAAATCGTGAATAAAAGAGAAACGAACATAAACGGATGGTAGTTTTTTCTCTCTCTTTTTCCCTCGTATCGTTTATGACCGATTATAAATTTTTTCCACTATAAAAGCTAAAGGGTTGGGATTTTATAATGGAAGATATATACCACTGATAAGTTTCTCAAATTAAAAAGTAAACGCGCGCGGCCGTGGGTCGAGCCTAATGAATCTCGTTTAAGGACTTTAATTATCGTAGCGTAAAATGTATATTTTAAAGGCTTGATTATCATAGTTCTCCACATCGAACAAATACGTACATATATCGCGGACTAATTTTTCAACATATTTATAGAACGTAAGTATGTATGTATATATGTACGTATATAGACTTATAATAGTTAACGACAATTTGCAAATGACGTCAAAAATTTTAGTGAGATAAAAAATTCATATATACATAGGTATGTATACATACATAGATACATATATGTATATTTTGGATAAAATGTTCGGTGGAAAAGTTGGAATTATTTCGAAATTGTATGAGGTGAGAGATTTGTACACGAGAGAAAATGGTGAGAGAAAGAGAGATAAAGAAAGAAAAAGAGAAAGAAAGAGAGAGAGAGAGAGAGAGAGAGAGAGAGAGAGAGAGAGAGAAGGAGAGAGAGAAAGAGAGAAAATAAAAAAATAAAAAATATATGATAGGAAGCAAGAGCTCACGACACATCTCATTGCGAGGCGGTTTTATCTTCTCCGTTTTGACGATCGACTTTATCGGAAGTTCAAAATAAAATAATATTTTCGTTGGATACGTGTGTTTTTCGTTTTTCCAGTAATTGGCAGCGACGATGTACGCTTTCACAATGACTGGACGTTATTGCGTGGATACTTCACGCTCGATTTTCGAGTGTCAATTAAAATATGTGATGGGAAATGTCGAAACAATGCATCTGCCAGTTAACTGTACCCACGAGAATATCGAGCCCCGATCGAGCTATCGACCAACACGAGCAGACGGCTGCATTTTACTTCTCTTTCTATCTATCTCTCTTTTACTTTTTCCGCTATTTCTTTTAAAATCAAGTTTGTTTTTTAACACATTGAACCATCGTTTCGAACGCAATGTTAAAGCACGTTGTGATTTTAATAAATCAGTAACGGAAGTCAGGAAGACGGAACATCGCTTGGTAAAGAGTAGTCGAGAGTATAACAAAGTTTATTTGCTATGTAATTTCCAAAAATTGAAATATTAAGTTAGGCATGGTATCAGTTTATTTTTGTATATTTGTATAATTTGTATATATATATATATATATATATATATATATATATTTGTAAATTTTATCTAATTATTATTTTTTAAACGTAAAAAATGTAAAGAACACAAATCTAATATTATTAAAGAAATAATTCTTTTATGTTTGTATATTTGTATATTTGTCAATTATATTTTGAAAATATCCGAGCTTAAGAATTTTGATAAAATGGAGTGAATATTTTTGTGATAATGTATGTCCATTTTACATTTAGACTACTGCTTTTATTTATATTCTCTGTGATTTATAAATCATGACTATATAGTTATATATGCTAACATAAGAGCAGGGCCCCGTTGAAAGGCATACGTCACTATGATAGGTAAACAATACAAGGAATAAAACATCCGTTGTTTCTGTTTTAGTTATTCACGCAGTTTCGCATTAGCTACCGAACGCATTGCTTCTGTATGGTAGAGTGTTAAACATCCGAGAGAAAATACAGAAAATAACAAATACTTCCATGATATATTTTTATTTTATTCGACCTACACCCTCATTCATTGCAAATAAATCGTGTTTATACGATTTTAATATCCCTCAATTAGTACAAATAATCGAAGTTGTGGGTATTACAAAGTCAAATTTAATCGGTTATTGGACGTAACTTTTTCAAAGGAGAAGTTCGTTCACGAGACAATCCCTTATTCAGGTACGTTATTCACGTTCTATCAAAGGCACCGCCGATTTCAGGAGAGAGGAACCAGAAAGAAAGCAGAAGGTAAGCAGGCAGAGAGGCAAGTAAGCAGTGAGCAGACAATCGAACAGGCAAGGTCGACAGTCATCGAAAAGGTCCCATGAATGGTTTCTGAACGGACATGCGATAGCCGACGGTTCAGAAAAGAAAAGAGGTAGTGTAACAGAAGGATTCTCTTTCGATCCCTCTTCTATAGATCGTCGCGGCAGATCGTCATTCTCGATAAGAAGGATCTTAGTAATGTAGCTGTCTGGCCGTTTAATTAAGGAATCTCGAGAATATCGCTATTCACAATTTACGGTATACTTACAGTAAGATGAAACGTTCGGATATTCGGTTGAATCTAAACGATTCCAGATGGATGCTTATGAGTACGAGATCAACGCTGTAGAGAACAATGATTTCTAATCGGCTTTCGAGGGTCCGTTTGTACAAGCCATGACCTACCAATATGTTCTCCGTTAAGCGGAGCTAACTGGATAATTACTTTGGATATGATGCGATTGTTAACAGCTGACGTCTTGCGTATCAATGTCTTTCGCATAAATTTTGGAAGATCTCATAGCGAGATTGTTTATCGATAGTTCAACGATAAAGGTTGAGTTTCTTGATCGAACGTAAATTGATTTTTCTATTTTTTGCCGTGAACCGATTTTATCGAGTTTAACATCACGAAATATTACCAGCATATTTCTCTCCTCTTTCGTGATGGTTTAGAAACGGAAAGTGTCTGCTCGTTCGCCGAGAGCTTATCTCGTCTCTTCAAATTATTTTCCCATAATAAGCCTTTCATGACTTACCAAGCGTGGTATTGAAAGGGCAGTGATAGAGCGAGAGTGAGAAGGTGGATGTAGGAGAGAGAGAAAGAGAGATAGCAGGTGGTAATATGGTAATAAGGTCTCGAACCTGTTTACGGTTATCTCTTCTCCTGATAGGGAAAAGGAGAGCATCCACGGATTTCAAACTGGTCGAACTGCTCTGGCAAGGCTGAACGTTGTAAGAAATCCGATATGCTTTTCCGTTCTCTTTTAGTATATATATATAGGTATACATACATACTCACGTACGTAAGAAACGCGTTCGTTAATTAAAAACCAACGATCCGAAAAGAATTAAAAAACCACGATTAAGAATTATAGAATGGATAAGATTACGAGAAATACTGATATTACATGACCAGTAGTCGTACTTGAATATCGAGTATGCAAGAAAAGTTCGAATATCAATCTTGTTAAAGAGCAATGGATAGATCCCATAGATAAAAAGAGAATTTCTCACTCATGGGGATACTTGAATTTCTCTTCAGTGAATCTTCAACAATATCCTACCTATGGCAATATGCTAGATAAGAAAGCACAGCGGCAAATATATCGGCATATTTATTTATTTTATATTTATTTTTCATCCTCAATCAAAAACCTTATCATGAAAGCAATTTCTGTCGACTCCGAGGGAAAATTCATTTTGTTTTAGACAGATATCCACATGCGTTTCGTATCATTATCAGTTACAAAATTCTTTTGGCAATTTCTTTTTTTTTTCTACTTTTACTTCTCGTACGTGGGCCTAAACATTGCGAGCTTTGAAAACGAAGAAAAATTTCAAGATATACAATGAGATGCCTTTCTCGGACGAATAAAGTCGGTTAAAAAGAAAAATTACATAACGTAGGTACGTACGTATATTATGTGTATCTACCTAGTATTACACATGTACATTGTGTATATGCGAATATGTATATGCATGTAGATATATAGGTATGCATATATATGTGTATATATATGTGTGTATGTGTATACATATGTGATATATATATATATGTATATATATATTATAATCGATTCGTGGCAAACCAATGAAAATAAATCGTCGAGTAATTCAACGATTACATTCAAATAAAAGTGGCCAATTTATCTTTGATAATCGATGTTTCGCGCGACCTAAAAACGGCTTTTAATTCAGCTTTTGTAACAACGTTATAGTTAACTTTTCAGTCGACACTCACAGCGTTTTCTATAGCGATTCTCTCGAGTTACTACGTAAACTCGGGTCTATTTTAATCAAAATAGCTCCGACATTGGAGATTTTCAAGAGAGAAAGGCCGCTACTGATTATCCTTCCTAATGAGATTAGTACGCACGAAGGGAACAATGAGCTTAGGAAGTTTATCGATTTTTCGTTAAAAGCTACTTCTTTATAGACCAACTCCAATCATTTTTCCATGATCGAGTTTAACGCGATGAAGGTAGGTACATTTCTTATTTATCGTTATTCTCTTAAACTAGTCATCGATCGTTGTGATAGTGCCTTCGCTAGAGAATCGTGCTCGTTTTCCGACGTGAAATGCGAAAGTCGACAGCATTGGTACCGTACTCGAAACCAATACGTTTCGAGTGTCGAGAGTAGGTACGCGACAATGAAACATAAATCTTAGCGGAAAGGAGCAAATAGCAAGCGACGCTCGGCGACCTTAACAATGATATACAGTCTGTTTCTACGAGGGTCGGCATCCCCTCTCATTGTCACGATCACTAGTAGTACCGTCGTCGCTTATCCGAGATACAGCAGGGAAATAAATAATAAACTGTTGTGGCAGTTAAAGCTTAGAAAGAAAGATGCGAGCTAGTGTAAAACTCGACAATTTTTGTCGTTCTGTCTTTTGAAAAAACGTATAGCATCTTAAAAATCTGTTTGGTTATATGGTATGAATAATACCAATGATCGATATATTATTATTTATTTATGATTAATGTTATGACACCACAAAATAAACAATTCTTAGAAAGTAGCTTTTTGGTTTTTCTTTCTCTTTTTTTTTTCAATACCACCGACTAATCTTGTACGGTCATAGAAATATGGTAGGACAAAATTTACTTGCTAGCTAGTTCAAAACTTCGTCGACGTCAAATTGAACTGGAACCGACACCGATGATATTCAAATCCGTGCTTGTGCGGAAAGCAACGGGTGTCGTGCCAGCTTTCGAATAGTAATCTCATAACTGTTTGTTCGGTCCGTAACACGGATTGCGATTCATGCGAGGAATTTCACGCATCATTCTAGTTTCTTTTTATTCACAGAGCGACGGCCTTGAACTCACGAAATCGTCATCAAAAGAGGTGCATCGTATATGTATCTATGTAATTCATTAGACAAGCGAGAGACAAAGAAGAAAGGATATTTCGACATATAGAATGAAAGGGAATATTTTTTCTCTTCTTTTTCTCGAGTATCTGTTTGTTCTTGCCGACACATTCTTAGGATTTCGATCGCATCAATTTGTAAGTTCTATTGATCGTAAGGTGACGATGTTCATTTGCTTGTACGAATTTCATCTCGTGAAACAAAATTCTTTGCCTCTTGGAACTGCTAGTCGGAAGGATTATTATCGTTAATTTTATTTTCCTTTCGTTTACCTACCCACAGACACAGGCACATAAGCATACACACAGACACAAATTATATATCTCATATCGTTCCCGGAGGAGATAATCTTTCTGATTTATGATGAACGAGTTCGAAAAATCGACGATAGATCGTTGCATGTAAGATGTAAGATCGTAGGATGAATTAATATATTTTATCGTTTGATCTCGCAAAGGTAGCCCGCACGAATAACGATTCTGATGGTTCACGAGTCAAAGAAACGTTTAGGTACAAGTTCTGAGATGTGGTCGGCAAGAGCGTTTACGTGGATGACAGATGAATGCGTCGGTGAATTCAAACGAACGCCGATAACAAGGCCTCGATGTTTCGCCTCGAGGGAGCCCTTCCGAAGATGTTCGGTAATAAGACGATTAAGATTCCATGGAAGTCGTTTCAATAATTTCCGACTAATGAAGTCGAGAAACATGAAAATCACCGATCGTTCTGCTCCTTTCACTACCGATGTTTCAAAATACAAATCCCCAGGGATGTCAAATTTTCTACACCTTTAACAGAACCCTACTATCACCATTAAACGAACGTTCTTCTAATTGTAAATCTCTCTTCACGATATTTATACAATCCGAAAGAATTTAATTAATTTTCTCGAAGCCTTTTCTTTAAAAAAAAATCGAACGGAGAAGACTGAACTTTGGACATTGAGCTCTTGCCCCAACTATTTTGAGTCAAGAATCGAAAAAACTACACGGCGGCTGGCACGAAACACAAAAATCGAAGTTCATCTGGCCGATCGTGAATCTCGATTGGATCGCCGAACGATCTCCGATTAGTGTCACGCCCCGACCGTCGTCCGTTTATTCCAATAACGAGTTCCATGCCGCTGGTAGAGAAAAGAAAGGGCGCAGAGGAGCGGAAGAGTGACGAGCTTTACAAAAAGAGAGAAAGAGAGAGAGAGAGAGAAAGACAGGGAAAGAGAAAGAGAGACAGACAGAGAAAAGCCAAACGTAACTTGCGCATTGGTCTACGAAATCGTGTCGCTATTATTTGTCGACGAGTTGATTGTCGATTGGCTACGAACGCGTTCGAAGAGAGGTACTAGTAATTATTACGACCTAGCTAAATTCCAAATGGCAACAGAGAGTGTTACTCTGTTCTACGGAAATGAAGAGACTCGCGATGCGAGTCGAGCGAATGTAATGTAACGTTGCGAACGAATCATTTTCTAATTTGCACGTTGGATTAATGCAACAACGTTCCGCATTTGTGCTTACATATATATGTATGTTGGTACTTTATAATTAAGTACATATCACTTTTCACCGTCTACGCTCTTGGTAGAACGAAGTCGTGATTTTGTTCCTGCGATGGTCGTTTAATAATTAAAGCGCTTATCTGGCTGGCATGAAAGTAGTTTTAACAAAATTGCAGGATATCGCATGGATGTAGTTCGAACGAATGTGTGTACGCGAACATAGAGGTAGACGTAGATAGAAAAAGGAAAGAGAGAGAGAGAGAGAGAGAGAGAGAGAGAGAGAGAGAGAGAGAGAAAGAGAGAGGACGATCGAGCGGCAAACAGAGGAAGAGAACAGTGCAAGAGTCTCTGAATACCAGACCATCAGAATGGACCACGTACTCCCCATTCTGCCGTTGTTGGTGGTACTGCAGTTGCTGCGCGGCAGTGCGCGAATGGATCTACAAAATATCGGGAGTGTTTGATGTGCTTCCCCATTTACTCAAATGGCGTGAAATTCGACAAAGCTGCTGAGTGGCACTGGCTACTAGGCTCGAATGTCCGATGCGACTAGCAACCAACGATGGCACCCTTTCCGCAAACTCCCATCTATCCCACCTATCCTCTCTCTTTCTCTCCCATCGTCCCTCTCTCATCCTCCCCCTGACGCACCTCACCCACGGCATTTTTCTCATTCAACCGCTCGCCCTTCCGGTGGACCACGAGCTCTGGCATACCCTTTTAAAGCATCACCGAATTTCATTTGGCGCTCGGCACCAGCTGATTAAATGCTTCTACCGGAAGATGTAAATTCTCGCCCGCGGGATAAATGAAACGCACGTCGGAAGTACTATCCGTTACTACCATGTCCCTTTGACTTTTCGTCTTCGAAGCCGCACAAACTCATCCGATCTCATATCACTGATATCATCTTCTTTTTTCATTTCTCTCTTCCTTTCTCTCTCCTTCTCTCTCTCTCTTTCTCTCTCTTTTTTTATTTCAACATTGCGGAATTATACGTGAACATTTTCCAAATACATGGATCGTCAAAATACGTTAAGATCTTCTTCCTTATATTACATATATCTGAAAATATACAGGAAATGGCAACGAAATCATTCATGACAAAACAAAATTGTTCAAAGAATGTTAATTGAAGAAAAATGAAATTCCAGATGTTTGTAAAACTCCTAAGTTGGTCACGTGCGTGGGGTTCTTTTGTGATAAATTTTTTTATTAGAAAAAAGTTACTTTACGCACTGACGCTATTTATTTGCACGCGAGCACGAGCCAAATCGCCTTCCTAGAAAGCAATTACTGTCAACACGTGTAATGATAGTGATGGTTTGTTAATGATGAAACAAGAGAAAATGAAAAAAAATCAGATCCTCTAAGTTCTATTTTCGGAACTTTGTATTGTGCTTATAGCTATCATCATTGTCACACATATGCACAAAACACGCAAAAACGCAAATATATACAGATGTGCGCGTCATTTTTTTCTCTTTTTTTCTTTTACTTGCCCTGGCCAGTTAATAAAAACCACAGCCCTAGGGTAAAGATTAAATCGCGAACGGAACTCCCTTTCTCTCTTTGTTCTCCTTCACGCAGAGAGCTCGCTATCTTTCATCCCCGGAGGCGCGAGGCCTTCCTCTACTACGAGGATAACTTTACCCGATGATTTCGCCGTTGAAAGCGTTAATCTCGTCCATTGGTTCGAAATATAGAAAAAGAAAAAAAGAAAAGAAGGGGAAGAAAGAGAAAGAGAGACAGAGAGAGAGAGAGAGAGAGAGAGAGAGAAAGAGAGAGAAGCGGTCGAACGAGAGCGCGAAAACATAATCGCGGCGTGATTGCGGGTCATGGGTAGGTGATTTAGACACCAGCGTTCAGTACGGAGAGGGTCGGAAGTGTCGATGACGCCTCGGCTGCACTCAGATCAAGGATACGAAGGGAGCTACACTAACACGATGGTAGGACTCGTTTGCTCGTAAGTCAAGCATATACCTATCGAGACCTCTTTATTGTCACGCATACACACATAAACGTATGGTGTATGAATTTGCAAGGGTATCGGTAGGGATAACTCTAGCGAGCGAAAATTCGTCGGTAAATATGCACGCCCACCTTTTCGATTCTCCTCGTCTCTACACACCTATCTCTACCTCTTTCCCTTCCACCTTCCTTCTCTATTCTACTCCTCCTCCTCCTCGTTGTAACCCCTCGATTCACGTTCGATCCCAGCTTCACGATAAAATAACAGAATAATCCCCGGGTATATCGACGTCGCTCTACCACCGCCGCTGGCACATTCAATTCTACGGAATCTCGTATCATCTGATATACACTTAATCCCTCGAGTGAAACAGTGACTGCGCCACCAATTCCGACGAGGGAGAGACCGACCGACTTGCCTGCGAAAGCGAGTCTGCTTCTGCTGAGCGCGCGCGTTCATGCGAGAAAGAGAGAGAGAAAGAGAGAGAGAGAGAAAGCGTGGAAGAGTGAGAGAGATGGAACAAATGATGGAAATGAAGAGAGAGAGAGAGAGAGAGAGAGAGAGAGAGAGGGAGGGAGGGAGACCGTCGAGGAATCAGGAGTCGGCGAATGAGGAAGAGGAAGGACAAACGGAGAGGCGGGCTTGGAAAATGGGAATGAAGACAGCGAGAAAGACAGAGAGAGACAAAAAGAGAGAAAGAGAGGGAGAGAGAGAGAGAGAGAGAAAGAGAGAGAGAAACAGAGAGTGAAGGGAAGAGGAAAAGGGAGAGAGAGAGAAAGAGAGAGGTCGTCCAATAACAGTCACCCTCGTATTTCCTTTCATCCAGAGTCGAAGGAAACCTATGTCGATGAAACGGAATCTCAAGCCGGTGCCGAGAGCTGATATTTGCACCGACGATACTCTCGAAGACTGTTTAACGATAGTAGCTTCAGCTGAGCCAGTATTTTGTGGTATAGATGCGTTATATCAACGGCTTCAAACGATACCAGTCACCGTCTGCTTCCCTTGACTTCGACCAACGTTGGTCCATGTGTTGATACACACCTGATATCTATCACTCACTTCCTCTCCCTTCTTTCTTTCTTTTTTTCTTTTTTCTTGATATTGGGAGCAATGTTGAATCTTCCTTCTCATTCTTTCATGTCGTAAACGTAAGCTCTCATGAATCACGAATTTATATGCATCGTATCCATCCGTACGGTGCGTCTCGCCTTTGCAAATCGACCTGCTCTCTCGTATATGATTCCCCGTAAAATTCATCGGAGCTTGTCTCTCGATCTTGACGTCGATACAACGCGACGAATATTTTACCTAGCCTGATCCGTCTTAAATCTTTGACGTTTGCCAAGATGAACGTAATAATTTTCATATAAACGCTTAGAAGATATGGTACGAAATATAGAGTGCTTTGAAATTATCTGTCGGAAATGTGTGATAAAGTGATATTACTCGAAACTGATTTTCGGGAAAATTAATTATCCATCTAAGAATTAATTAACTATGTCTTATATATCTTTGTAAAATGAATTATCTATAAGATAAATAGATGGCTCTAATTTTGTCAGGATTATCGGGACACCCCATATATGTCTCATACGAATTTCAAATGGTATCTACCGACGACGATAATGGATCGGATATTAGCGATCGATTTGATGATGGAAAATCATGGTTGCGCGTCGCTTGCGCTTTAAGAAAATTTTCGCAGGATCAACGAAAAGACGGAAGACGGATTGGTTGCATCGAGAAGCTCTTGATAAAGTGGTAAAATGATGCTCGTCATGTGAGAAAGTTTTATAAGTAAGAAAGGCTCGATGGTTTCTCTCTCTCTTTTTCTCTTTCGTTCTTTTCTCCTCGTGGCGCCACTCGAGTAGGGATAAAAATCTGAAAAGGCGATTAGGATATAGATATCATGCGTGGCACGCACAAACGATGGGCTCGATCGGGCGGCTGACTGTGAGCGTCTTCCGATTAGGCCAATTGTAGGGAACTAGTGCGTGTCACTTTGATTCCGATCAGCTCTCGATATATGTAGAAAGCCGTAATACTCTGTGTTTACATAGTTCGGGATCAGTTTAAGCGCCTTAAGCACACGGTGTGGTATCTAGATGTATAAGAGTATTTGAACCAATCAACCAATTGACTAGCCTGCTGAGATTCGGCGATCGTTTTCTGTCGGACCATCGTTGACGGATTAATTTACTATAATCTGACGCACGAGTTGGATTCAATCTAGCGAAATTTAGATCCCGTTATTAATGCCGGCGAAATGTTTCTAATAATCCTTTGCGTGTTTTGTACCAATAAATAAAACCTTTGAAACTCTACGTGTACATAATTACACAGGTATGTTGTTTGAAATGCACGTTCGGAGAAACGAACAAATATAAATTATGTGACCAGTATGTTGGTGATAAAGAAAGGGACCAATTTAAAACGCATAAGCCGCTACCGTTGCAAGACAAAACTCCTTGATTAGACACATCAATAATCATTTATCGTAGAGGACCGGAGAGAGAAATAAAAATCAGTGAACCCTAGGTGGTCTCTGTCCTTTCACTGTCCTTTCTCTGTCTTTCTATCCTTCTCTCGATCCAAGGCATTCCGATTTGATTTTAGGTTGGTGTTCATCTCTCTCGCTTTCATCCCGTCAGAAAAACAAACCGATTCATGGACTCGTGTCGCCATTGACAAGAAGATCCTGCCGCGCTGCAATCTCGACGAATAATGACCAGTCGTTCGTAAGAGAGAAAGAAAAGAAAGAAAAGGAAGAAGTCTTCTTACCGTGTTCGTCTACATGCTCGTGCCCTCGCTTCGTAGTCTGACGTGGATCGTCTTATTATTTATGCATTTATTCAATTGTATTTGAATAATTGGCCACCCGACAGCAGGAGAAGCAAATAAACGGACTTTCGCTACGCGGCGTACGATATGATTATAGGATAAGGGGATCCTTTGCGTATAAATCAGAGCAAACAATGCAATGCATGTTTATCAGGCAGCAAGCGTGTAGGTAAATAAGCGAGAGAGCTATCTTCCACCGACGTTATCCAAGTTTCGCGATAATTAACTCTGTGTAGTGGGGATCGATGAATAACAGGATTCCGTTTGATTTGATGTCAATTTAAGCAAAATATTTCTCAATTTATTCCTGACGATCCGTTTTTTATTACCATTAATCTTTGTATACAAAAGTTTCATCCATTATTATCATTTTATATTTTTCCACTTTGATCTTACTTCTTTTTTTATATCGATGTTTCATTCAAGAGAAAACAGAATTCCAGTCTCGTCGATTGTACACACATACACACACGTATAAACGTCTATGAAACATCGGAGTAGTTACAATGGCACTTTCTTTTTCTCTGTCTCTCTTTATCCTTGGTATGCAACCAACGGTGGAATACAATGCATTTTCACAAGACCACGACAAGGAAGTCTTCGCGGCGGTCGAGAGACATTCGCGTATCAATGCAACGATAGAATTCATGTGTAACTCTTGCGGGCATGCAGAGAGTGAGAAAGAGAGAGAGATGGAGAATTAGAAAGAGAGAGAAAGAGGAAGAGAGGGAGAAAAAGAGAGAGAGACCAAGCAGCAGGCGGTAGCGCGGAATTTCTCTTCGGAGAATATGTACACCCTGGCGAGCTTCTACCATCGCTACTACTGAATTAATCGAATCGTTCTGGAGAATAACTTATCGTGGCTGCCGTACATGCCACTTTGCCTTCCAGCTATAATCAGTACGCGTGTATAATAGAGAGGGAGAGAGAGAGAGGAAGAGGGAGAGAGTGGGTGTACGTATGCATAATGTTCTTAGGAGACGAGTGGGATGTTATTGGTTCGTACATATATTCACCACGAAGATTGTTCTATGGTTAGCTTCTTACGAAACGTATATCGTTGATGAGCTTGTGGCTCCTTAGTATCAATCTCTTTGTAATCTAAAGTTCGCAGCATATAAGGCATTTAAATTTCTTAAGAATTTTATGTTTCTTTATTTTCCTGTGAATATTCTCATCATTAATTTAAAAAGTTATTTTCAAATTTATATCAAAAGATAAAAATGATTTAACTTCTTTATTCGATTAGTTAGTTACCTCGATAATACTTATCCAGTTCTATTTCAGTGGCAGCTTTAATTTCGTAGGAGGAAATTGGTCGGCGTTACTCTGAACGAAGTGCACACTCTTCCAATTATCAGGAACACTGTCTTACGGACCTTCTAAAATTGTACGTTTCACGAAGATTTCAGAACTCAAAATCGTTTGGAAGAGGGATGTAAGTAGAGAAGTGGTCGAGTAGTTCGGTGTCGGTCAATAGATCAAACAGGTTTCATTATTCCGAGATTGTTACGCCTCGACAGAGAGCGTGGCAAGTTGAAGGTTAGGGGTTTACCGTTCTTGCAACAAGAAGAGGAAGACGCGTCGCGTGGCGCACGAACGAGTGGTAGGAGAACGTTCTGTCTCTTTTTCTTGTAAGGTATATACAACGGTCTTTCTCTCTCTCTTTTATCCTGGAACACTTGAGCTATCTTCGTTGCTCTACAAGTTTCTTCTCTCTCAACGACACCCGTACGACGACTTGTTCCCTCCCTCTTGCGCTCTCATTCTCCCTTCTCTCTTATATACGCACCACCTTTGGACTGGCTAGCGTACGGCTCGTGCGGGTTCGGTAATATTCGTGTGCATTCGGGTATATTCGCCGGGGTAGCGGCGCGCGCCTCGTGTCTCGCGGAACATATCGTTCAGTATGCACCGTACAGTCGCCGCGTTGGGAGTGTATGGTTTTTCGTGCTGCGAAAATCTGCATCCGAATGAATACGAATGAATAGAGATACAAAGACGAAGATAAGGGAATAAAAAATAAAAAAGAAAAAAAATAAATTACCGTTGAATAGTGCAAATTCTATAAAAGTATCAGGAATCGATGCTTCTATTCGATTTAAAAAAATTAATAGAAGATAGTGTCGCATTGAAAAAAAAAATTTTAAAAGAAAATCTCATGTATTTTTCACTAGCTTCCTATCTTATTTTTCTAATTTCACTTTCTTGTGTAACATTCGTATAGATCGTCGTCCTCGTTCAAAGGGGATCGTCGAAGGATTCGTTAGCTCGTCGGGTGGATCCTTGAGAGGTCGCGAAGTGGTAGCGATTAGGCGGTGACGTTTTTGGGAACAGTCACGTCTTTCTTAATCCTCCAGTTGCCTTCCCATCAGGGATGACGGTTTTCGGTGAATAATGTACTTAACGGTCGATCATAACGGTCGAACGAGGGGGTAGCTACGGTGGAAGGAATAGCTTACAAAGAAAAGCCAAAGATAAAGAGGATAGTAGAGCGAAAAAAGGAGAGAAATAATAATTGTTATGGACACCGACGTGACATACGAGCGAGTTCGTATCGTTCGAGGAGGCGGGAATCCGTCGGTACAAGAAACGAACGACACGCGGCCTGGAGAAATCGATCGCCTCGAGTTTTCAACAAGTTGTAAATCGAGAAACCGCCATTTGTACGGTTCGCGAAGAGCTATGCGGTGAAGAAGTGTCGCGAGTGCGTGTCTCGCGGTCGGGACACGAATCTAACGTGTTTTCTCAGTTTTCATTTCTTTTTTTGTTTTTTTTTTCTTTTTTTATTTCCTTCCAGATATATTCTCGTTCTTCGTATGATCCACGAAGGATTCGATAAACCGTGTATTCGTGACTCACGTCGTGAAGTATCGATCGAATTGGCGAGTGATTCGCGAAAATATTCTTGGAAGTTCCTTTCTTAAACGAACGGTTTCGCCGAGAGATTCTCAAGTGAGTGATTCGTGCCACCGTAGGTCTATACTGCGACGTTTCGAGATCGAGGAGTGGATTCGTTCTTGTGTCGCAACATTTTAATCAGTCAATATAATTGGATAGGATTTCATTATCGATATTAGGTAAGTGCCATTATCTTTCTAATTATAATTTGATCTATCATAAGTAATAGTGAGTTTGTAAAAGAGTTAAAACGTATTTATAATTACACAATACGAGAATATTAATAAATAGTTACGAAAAGTACTACTACGATCCCGCGGAAAGAAATGGAACGTTCGATTTATCAATGTGACAACCCTTTCTTATGATAATACAACCTTTTGTAATTATTAAGAGGCCCATGGTTCGGGAAACGTTGTCATGTAGCAATAAATCGTGGCTTGCTTCCTGTTTGGATAATGAACGGGGAACCTGCTGTTACAAACGTCTGGCCTCGTTAAGGCGCATTAGAACGCGTTATAATACATCGCATTATCTCACCGAAGCTTAATGATTCGCGCTTGGTTATATTCAAATAAAATCGATATGCCAAAACATATGCATTCACAACAATGCTTTCTCGATATGTTCTATTACGGATATTGATTTCGATCGAGCTTGCACGAGTACGAAAATTTCGAGGGTTGTCGATTAAGTTCTCGAAACTATTATAAGTATTTGATGATATTACGAAGTGGTTAAGTAAAAAAAGGTGTCTGTGTATGTGTTGGTGTGAGTGTTGGGTGGAAGGGATGGGTAGGAGAATCTCATTGGCGCGAAAACGAGCAACGTGATTGGTTTGTTTGACGGTTGACACGATGAACGCGACTAAAAATTTTGCGCTTCGCTAACTTACGCGAGTTGTCTAGAGGTAAAAAAAAGAATTAAAAAAAAAAAAGAAAATAAAAATAAAACAATAAAAAAGAAAAAGAAAGTAATATTTCCGCTTCGTTAGTCTTTATTATCATCGAGTCATTAGCTTTTAACCGCAAGTATATGTATACATACGCCTTGTATAAAACCACGAACACTGTTGGTCAGGTTGAGATAATTGAAGCGTCACTGACCGATCCTCGGGTGCGCGAAATTCTCATCGTTTCGATGTTAATTAGCAACGCGAAAATGTTTACATCGAAAATGTTCGAGTGCACGAGTAATAATTTAATAATAAACTTCTCTCTTGCGTATATAATGATGTGAACCACGCGACTACGTTTGTATCAGGATTTTTGAGGTACGCCAGGAAATTAGATTGCAGGAAAATTAGTAGTACTACCTTTCGACGTTTCTTTTTTTCTTTCTTTTTCTTTTTTTTTTTTTTGATTTCTTGCTTTTTCTTTTCTCCTCTTTTTTTTCTTTTCTTTTTATTTCACGACACTTTTGCATATGCGTTGACGAAAAAATTATAATTATTATGTATTCTGTATAGAATGTCGGTTGACGTCAGTCCGTAGCTCATGAAACTTGTACTTTCCTAAGGATCGACTAAACTTCTTTAAGATTCAGAGTGGCACGAACTTCTGTTGCTGAATTTTGATTACTTTATTATTTGTTTAAAAGGAGAAAGAGCGAGAGAGAGAGAGAGAGAGAGAGAGAGAGAGAGAGAGAAAGAGAGGGAAAAGAGAACACGTTGGTCTCTTAATAGGCAGATACAAAAATTTTTTCACAAGAAAAACGTCTTATCGTCACCAAATTGTTATATTTAATACGCTGGATTATTTCAAGATTCATTGTAGGTATTCGAGATAAACGTTCCAGAGAGATAAAGATAAAGCAAGTGAGCGAATGAGTGAGAGAGAGAGAGAAAGAGAGAGATAAGACGTTGTACGAAAAAGTCGTTGAATTATTCGTGGTCAGGAGCTTGTAGTTTCGTCGTTCTGGTATCCAGATGAACCCTGAGATTCGAAATAGCGGATTAACCTAGAGGGAAAGTTTCTATATCCTAAGTGATTTTGGGTTACAACTTCCAAGGTCCCGGGATCCAGCGATTTTCATTGATGTCGGCCAGTTTCGTACGACAAAGCGCTTCCCGTCGACGTAGCACGAACCGTTCGGCCATTACTAATGAGATATTAATAAGGTACAAGGGGTACCTTTCCTTTTGAGACCAACTATTATAATAATAACCACAACAATAACAATAACAACAATAATAATAATAATAACAATAATCATCAATGTTAAATAAGTTATTTCTTTTAATTGATTTTGTCTCGTTTAATTGGATTGCATATTTTCTTACAACACACATATAAGACGCGTTACATGTATATATATATATATATGTATTTTCCTGTTACATTGAAACATGCAGAGATCAATTATAACTCGTCTTCGAAGAATAATATTCTTTTTAAAGAGGGTGAACCAATTTAGTGAGAGAACAAATGCATCGCTAATATATTAGAAACACTCGGAGAACGATTTAGTGATACGATTCTCTCTTGGAAGGATGGGATCGTTTGTTAGGAGAAGCCGACTTCAAAGAATTATTCTACGAAGTGAGAGGGGTTACCGCCATACGAAACTCGTTCAAGAAGATGACTGCTCACGCGATCTGCTTTGAGACGTATATAGTATAGGATAATTCCTATGGTCACGATCGCGTTTTAACAATCTAAATTAGCCTCTTGTCACTTGTTAACCAGTTATTTTCTTGAATTTCAAGGACTCGAGAACGTTTGATCTGAAGTAGGAAGAACCATGAAAACAATTTTGGGCGTTTCGGGTGCGAGTAAATCTTTTTCATTTTATTTTACTTTATTTTATTTTATTTTATTTATTTATTTTTTTCTTTCTTTTAATAAGTGGTAGGTAGTCATTATTTATGGATTTATGCATAGATGAAGTGAAGGTGGTCGTTTTGGGTCCCGTAAGATATGAGCTCACATGACAACATAAAAAGTAATATTGTATAATAAATTTAATTTAATATCCGTTGATCGGTATAATTTTTGTTTCTACATTTGCAACTGTATAATCGTATTTAGACGATGTATTACTTGCTTTGTCATTTGCATGAACGGTCAAAGCAAGAAAATATACGTTAAATGTTCTGTAGAACTGATTTATTCTAATGGATCTCAAAAAAAATTTGTAACGTTCTTGAATACTAAATCCTGGCCAATGATGATAGTGTATCTAATTCTAACGAGGATTTTATGATACGCAGCATATTTTTCCACAAAAATATTTTGATTTCTGATTGTAAGAAGGAAGAGATAATTTACGTAACGGTATTGAAAACAACGTGACGCAACGGTATGTTGGTTCTCAAATTACTGTAAGAAATATAAGAACGTTTTATTATTATAAATCGATTATAATACTCTTCGTGGATATTGCTTTTCTTCTAATGTCTTCTTTTTCTATTTCTTCTTTCACTTCCATCTTTTCTTTTTCTTCGACTTTTTGCTCGATCGCTTTTTATTTTTACTATTGCGTCTTGTTGCATCAGAATGGTGCTTTTTAATAATTTATCGAGCAAATGGAATGCGTAATACCTCTAGCAGCTACTTCGAAATGGGAATCGAGAGAAACACTCTATTTGACGTAAGACTTGAAATTAATTATATCCGAGCTAGTTGATTCCGTAACGTTGAATTTTCTGTCTCTCTCTCTCTCTCTCTCTCTCTCTCTCTCTCTCTCTCTCTCTCTCTCTCTCTCTCTCGCTCATTCGCAATGAGTAGAAAATAATATTCACTGTATTAAAATAATTCAGAGCGAGCAAGCATTCGTATGTAACGAAGTATATATATTTATTATAATTTAATATATATAATTATATATATATATATATATATATATATATATATATCAAATAACTCTTTTTTTATTTTTTATATTTCATTTATTTTTAGTTTTATAAATTTTTTCCATATGGATTTTGCTATAATGGGGTTATTTGAGGTGATAATATATATTGATTCGCTCGGTATATACGTAAGTAAATATTTATTCATATATCGTATAAAGGTTTTCTGTACTCAAAATCGTATAATGATATGACATTTTCATTGAAAAAAATCATTTATTATATTAAGACAGTGTTCTTTATTTCTTTCTTTTTCTTTCTCTATATATATACACATATATATATGTAAAGGAGTATGTTGCTTGTTACTACAGAAAGGAAAGTAGATGTAAAATCTGGCACTGGAAAGAATTGAATGGACCTGTTTCCAAGGAATAACAATCGGTATATTACCTAGAAACGTTCCTTTGAAGGCACTTTCGTAAAAATCTTGGCGTATCTCTTGGAAAGCTATTTTCAGAGATATAGGTAGGTACGAACGGTGTATCATCATTGATTTTGCATTTTTCTTTTTATCTTTCTATCTATCTCTATCTCTCTCATTCAGTCAATGTAGTAAATATCTACGTTACTTTGCTTAAAACCTTTCTTCAATCGTCTCGTCATTGAATCTCATTATTCTCTGTCTCTCTCTCTCTTTTTCTTATTGTTTTTCTTTTGCGAGTTAAGTGTTATCATTTCAAATGATATATTAAATCCGTATTTAGATTTTAACTCATTGCATAATATTTGTAAACGTTTAAAAAGCTTCTACGGTTCACAAGGAATTATTATCGATAAAGATTACATTATTCGATTAATAATTCAAACGTAATAGAGAAGAAAGACTAGGCCGATCGATTTCGCTTAGAATATATAATATCGGTTGTCATAACAGCCGTTAGATCGTTCGAAGCACGATGCTTTTGATACTGTTAACCATCATCACGTAACGGAGTAATCGAGTACGTTAACGTTTGGCTCTATGGTTTAATCGATAGTAGTGTACTCTTGATAGATTTAGGGGAATATCGTAAGTGTACTCGAAAAGAGTGTTTTGAACGTTAACGAGATATTAATGAAGCACTCAATACGCAATGTCTCTTACTTATTTACATTTTCGTGATCAAGATCGTTTATAGCTACTGGTGATATTTGTATTAAAGTATATAGGAGATTATTGCGAAAATATTATAGTTGATTCGCTACTAATTTCAATCGTCAGAAACATTTCATAACCCCAATCGAATTCTCTTATTATCGATATCTCGTATCGCCAATATATATGACATTCATGAGTACGAGAGTAGAGAAGAAATGGAGGAACTAGGAGGCGGCTACTAATGGTCACGAGGTGGTGGTGGTAAAGAAGGAGAGGAGAGGAGAGTACAGGTCGTATCCCGATTCAATCTCGATCATACGCGACGACGAACAGAGGCTATGATTTCAACGTCCAATGATGCTTTTACATCGAGATCTCTGAGCTTAAGCACTCGATTACATTCTCGGAATTATGTCCTTCGGAATCGTCCTCGAATTCTCTTCGTGACAGACATTGGCTAAGAATTTGAGTTATTTTGCAATCTCTATCGTCATTTCCTTCCTCAATGAAATCGTTAAACTCGTATAAGTACGTAGGTTCTGATCATATCGTGATATCCTATAATGATTTTGATTTCTTTCTTTATTATAATTGAAACGATTTTGTTATAAGTGCCAAAGAGAATCTTATGAAAGTAGGAAACAGAGAGATCGTGATCCCTACTCTTCCGTTTAATCCAACGGCATTTTTGTTACGTCGTCTATACTATGCGTCGCCTCGTACGATTCATTTTCGAAAGCATCGTTACGAGTAACTCAGCTTGGTGAGTGCGTTACAAAAAGAGATGGAGAGAGAAAGAGAGAAAGAGAGAGAGAGAGAGAGCCACACGATCGCAGATTCAATGTATAACGTCAGCAATCGAGACAGTGATCGAGAGTTCCATCGGCAACGGGTTTGGAATTGCCGATGGAGCCGAATACGAGTCGGTGAATGCGAGAAAGGAGAATCAGCAGAATAGAATTCAATGTGGGAGAAGGGTGGATGACAGGGGTGGTAACGTGGAGCACCAATGGAATGGAGGAGTCGAAGAGGAAGAAAGAGGCAGTGAGAGAGAGAGAGAGAGAGAGAGAGAGAGAGAGAGAGAGAGAGAGCTGGGTGGACGCGATGGGTACCGTCCATGATGGAGGAAAACGGAGTACGAAGGAGGGTGACAAAAATGAATGGCAGAGCCAGGAGTTCGAGCTTTAATGTTCCTTGCACGATGATGTCGAGCTTGAAATGTTTTGCGCAACGAGAAAGATGCTTCGAAGGAAGGACTGATTCCTAGTGCTTTACCTTCGTCTCTTCGTATGTATGTTTGTCTGTATGTATGCATGTATGTCTCTTTCTATTTCTATTTCAATTTCTATTTCTTTTCTTTTCTTTTCTATCTCTTCTGTATATACGTATTATATGTACATATGTATTGTAAGATATGATTTACCGGGGAATTGCTTTGGAGAATCGTATTTCACCGTCGATCGTCCGAAGAGAGAGCTCTGTTTCTTGAAAATATCTATCCAAGAAGACGACTACGACGACGACGACGAATACTACCATGAGGAAGAGGAAGACGAGGACGAATAGAAGTGGCTTCGAGCGAGCGTGCGTCTGCCATAAATCGATAAAAATTATTATTAGACGATATACGCGAAGTTTACTTCACGAAATTGGCCATTTTATCGTCTCTCTCTCTCTCTCTCTCTCTCTCTCTCTCTCTCTCTCTCTCTCTCTCTCTCTCTCTCTCTCTCTATTTTTCTCTCTCTCTTCTTTCTTTTCTCCTTTTTATTTTTTAATATTATCAATCATTGTATTCTTCTCTAATCAACGACATCTTATTTTGTTGTTGACGATTATTTCGATATGTTCCGAGGTTTTATTTGATATATTAAACATTTTATCTGATTATATTAACGTCAAAAGAACATAAAATTCAAAATTTAAACGATATTGTATCAAAAGCTAGGCCGATTCTAGCTTGTTTATACTTTTAAGGGAATCAATCAAATAAAGAGGCTTCTGCAGTTAACAGTGAGAGCGACAGAATGAAAGAGAGAGAAAGAGAGAGAAAGAGAAAGAGAGTGGAAAAATGAGTTCAAAAATTCCATCAAGGATACTAGCGTGACCACGATCGCGCGATGTCAGGCTCGCTAGGAAATGTAATAGCCTGGCAGGCACTTGTATTTGATATAGGAGCATTTGACGTTGACAAAGGGTTGTATTCGATAAAGCTAAGGAGTCACCGATAAAACTATCCAATTTGTCAATTTTTCAATACTCTTAGATGCCAGAACGGAAAGGCGAAATATCGTGGATGTTATATGTTCTTACTCACTCTTTCTCTCTCTCTCTCTCTTTTTCTCTCTTTCTCTCTCTTTATTATTCTCTCAATAGATACCAATCCTTAAACCACAACGGGTTCCAAATAGAAATTATTATACATTGCAATGCGATCTATTAACACGTACGAGTTCCAATATAATTTTTCTTCTTTAATTGTTATCTATTATGTAATAAATTGTTTACGTCGATATTTTTATTTTAAATCACTTCAGAGATACCTATATTCTATTCACTTTGTTGGAGAACACGCAAGGCCAGAGTTAGTTTTCTAATGCGATCGTCCTTTGATTATCGTTCGCATCAAGAACTTATATCCGTAGACGTTCGGGCATGTACCAGAACCCATAACGAAGTTCCCTTTGATCCGTTCCCTTGAAACGAACCCCTATGGTAGCTCTGTATATTAGGCGGTAAATTCGATATAGGCGCGCTAAGTTTTCGCCGACGTGAAACTAGGTCATTGTTTTGCGACAAGAGATATTATTTTTCTCTCTTTCTCTCTCTCTTTCTCTCTCTCTCTCTCTCTCTCTCTCTCTGTTTATATATATATACCTTCTCTCCCTTTCTCTGTTTATCTCTTCTTCTCTCGAAGGATCACTCGATACGAACTTTTGAAAAATATTTCTATGCAAACCTGGCACCCGCATCTTTCTCGACTTTCTCCTTTTTCTTAACGCGTTCGAATAAGCTTATCGAACATGATAGATCCACGGCGAAAAATATTTATATATACTTAAGAATATAGAACGAAAATTTTTCTTTTTTTTTCTTTTCTTGTTTTCCTTTTTTTTTCTAGAACTAGAAAATCACATATCTTTTTAATACTAAATATCGTAATTTGTTGGTATAAATCAAGTATCTTTAGTATTAACGCTTTGTGTTGGGATAAAGCGTTAGGGTTACTTACTACTTGTTTGTTACTTCGATCAAGTTTCACAACGTCCATTCCGTCGTAAGTGGTACGGCAGGAAAGACAAAAGTTCGATGGGAACTCGATGTGAGCACACGCACGGTACTTGAGAAGTAATCCTTTCTAGACGTTGGGTATCACCGATAGGAATTAGTAGAGGGATCGACGACGACACCGTACTATCCGGACGCGTTAACGCTCTCAGAAATGGTTTCGTGATGGAGCTAGAGATGCGCTTTGTGTATGTTTGTTAGAGTATATACGTATATACGTATGCGTTAGAGAGAGAGAGAGAGAGAGAGAGAGAGAGAGAGAGAAGATAGGGATAGGAATAGAGATAGAGTAGAGGAGTACCGCATTATACATTGGTACTTGCTTTGTAGGAGCGTTAGTGTCGAGCGAGTAGGAACCGCTTAAATTGCATTTTAGCGCTGGAGGAGTATCGCGGACGTTAATCGAGCTTATCGGTTTTGCACTCGGCAATGTACCTACGCAATGTCGATCGGTTTTAACGTCTGCAAAAGCCGATAGTAATGCGTAATGCGGGTTTCCCCCAACGTTCGGTCTTGTAACGCACGCGTTAATACTGCTATCTACCGCTTGTAACTGCTCTCTCTCTCTCGGCTACTCTCTTTCCCTCTTTGTCCTTTCTCTTTCTCGGTTGGTTGCTATCTAATTCGTTGGTTGGCTAGCCAGTTGGCTGTTTGGTCGGTCGGTTGGTTGGTGGTGGAATAGGTAGCTAGGTAGTAAGGTAGGTAGGTAGGTAGAAATGTTCGCTTGGAGGATGCACACACGTAATGATCACGACGTAAGGACAACCCAGGGCTTTGGTATTAACCGTCTAGCTCTTCTCGGTGCTTACGAGAAATACAGGTACTACTGGCTTGGTTCTAACACTTAGAAAGTTAGTAACGTAACGTAGGAACCACGACATGGATATAGTGTTATGGCTTACCGTCAACACCAAATGTTAACCACCTACAATTGTTTTTATACTTTTCTGTAGATTTCATTCGAAGAAAATTGTTTCTTTTAAATATCACGGTTAGGATCATCGTGTGTTTTCTTTATTTTTTCTCTTTTCTTTTATTTTTATTTTTCTTTTTCTTTTTCTTTTTTTTCCATACGCGTTGAAAGAAAAGTTTGTAATTCTTTCGTAGATTTAAGGTTTTGCCTTTTACGATTTATCGGCTATGTGACTGTGATGTGTCCGTGAAGTTAACAAAATAGCTAGATACGTTAACATCCATTACGCGTTTCACAGTAGCACGAATCCGTCGTTCGTCTTGACGTCGGTCGGAAATACGAGATAGTAGAACGTATGAAAAACATCCATGGATATTTTCGTTAGTCGTCGCGTGCTTAATGGTCCCGGATTACGAGCTTAGAAAATGGTTACGCTCGCGGTAATGTACCCCACTCTTATTTATTGTAATCGCATGCCAGGGCACATAGCTTTGGGTTTGTGTATTCCATTACTCCCCCGCTCATGAAGCGTTGCCGTGAGAATATGGAAAGTGGAAATTAATGTTCCGAAGCACGCCTTAAAACTTGCGAATTTATTACGGGGTGAAGACGTGTTATAGATTTATAGCTGCGTGTGTGTATACATACATATGTATGTATGTATGTATGTAAGTATGTATTTGTCATGTTTAGTTTTATGTAGTCGTTATAAATCGTGTCGATCAAGTTCAATACTTTTTGTTCTTGTTTCTTCGTCCTTTCGAATAAGAAGAACAAAGTCGGGACGAATGAACGTATCGCCTGAAAGAGAGAGAGAGAGGGGGTGGAGGACGATGACAAAAAAGAAACACTCTGTACAAAAGGGAGGCATAAACAGGAGAGAAGAGCAGTATAACTTTGGTCGTCGGACGTGTCACGTTTCATGTGTCTTTCTTGATATTAAATATATATATATTATTTTTGGGGTAAGAAAGTATATCTCTCTCGAGAAATTTCATTCTTTTTGATTTCTTATATCGCGTTGTCGGCAATGACGTCTTTAATGAAACCGATTCTACGAAAGAAAAAAAGGAGAAAAAGAAAAAAAAAGGAAAAAGAAACAAAAAAGAAAGGCGAAAAGAAGAAAAGAAAAGAAGAAGAACAAACAAAAAGTTAATTTCTTTATCTCACGATATGACAGGTAGTATAGCAATTTGTAAAAGGCTCAAGGGGATCGTCGTGTCTCGAAAATTGTTCGTAGTTATAATTAATTTAGGCAAAAAGTTGCAAATTAATTTTCATCCGGAAGGTTAACGTTGTAAAGTGAAGAAATGCTAGGGAGAGAGAGATAGAGAGAGAGAGAGAGAGAGAGAGAGAGAGAGAAAGAAAGAAAGATATAAGGAGAGAAGACGAGAACGTTTTATCAAGAGAACAACCGAACGTTAAACTAGCTGCGTTTGCTAAGAGCTTATTCGCCAGGTACCGCGGAAGTTTATTACGGTTAACAATTTTGTTTAGCCAAGCTGATACAGGAAGAAGATGACGGAAAAGTTACTGCGAGTTGTTTGGCCTAGAACATGAAAATGAGGTGACTGCTTCGATTGAATTAACGACTGACGTTAACTCCCTATACCAAAGGGTTTAAAGTCGTCAACACTTACACACGATCTTCGAGGTTGAGAACGTTCTAATGACATTTCATATTTGTGAAAGTGAAAAATCAGAACTGTATTAACTAAGTACTCATTGTGTGTTTGCTCTTAAGAAAAATCTATTTAATAAATATCGCTAATTAATAGGTAGATATATACATTTTCGATATCGTCAAAATGGTTATATAAAGAAATATTTTTTAAAATGATATATATCTAAAGGAAAAAAAAGATTTTGATTAAGAGATTTACATTTTTGTATCTTTTTCAAACAACGAGGTACCTTTTCAAAAGAGACAATTAAACGAAATGAGTGTTTTCTCTTGATAGTTTTTTCCTCTTCCTCTCTCTTTCCGTATGTATATATATATACATATATATATATATTTATATATATATATATATTTATATATATATATATATGTGTGTATATAAATGCACAAATATATAATACATATATATATTATATATTTGTGTATAATATGCAAATATTACATACTAACGTTTGAATCTTCTCTGTAGGTATATCAAGTACGCACCATCGAAATCGTTCGAACGGATTACGAAAAATAACGAGTCAATACTTTTGACTCGAATATTTTTCTACCTATCCATACACGTACACACAAATACATACATATAGATAAATATTATATATATAACGACGAAAAATAACGAGAGTCAATATTTTTGACTTGAATATTTTTTTTCTATCTACGCATGAGCGTACGTGCGCGCAAACACACGCACGCGTAGACATATATACGACGACATACATATATAGACATATATACGACGACATACATATATAGACATATATACGACGACATACATATATAGACATATATATATAGGACGATTTAAATTATAATATTATTGAATTTAATTGTAGATATTTCAGAGAAATTTTCTAACGTGCACTAATGATGATATTTGCAGGTTCGCGAAGACGAGGAAAAAAAGGGGATTGTGAACTAGCAAGGACGACGACAATGAGGAGTAAGAAGTGAAGGATCACGAGGGTGAGAAAAGAGGAGAGTGCAAGCCTACTGCATCGGTGGAGTGTTCGAGTCACAGGAAGTGCTCTGAAGAGAGAAAAAAAGAGGGAGAGAGAGAAAGAAAGAGAGGGGGAGAGACAGAGAGAGAGAGAAAGAGAGACAGTAAGAGAGAGACAAAGAAAGAGAAAGAGACAGAGAGATAGAGAGAGAGAGAGAAAAAGGAGATTGTTGAAAGAGTTGACTGACGAAAAGTGGTGGTGGGTGTTAGTGGGGTGAGAAGGGGGAGGGTGGATTGGGGAGAAACTGGAGGGTAGTCTCGCAAAAGTGAAGGAAAAGTGAGAGGGCGAAGAGGGACGCGAAGAGTTATTCCATTTTCTTCTATTCCTTCGCTCTAGTTGTGCTGGGTGTAAAAAAAAAGAAGAGAGAAAGAAAAAAGATAGAAAAGAAGAAAGAAAGAAAGAAAGATAACGAAAGAAAATTCGAAAAGGCGAAGAAGTCGTGTCGGGGTCACGGACGACGACGCCGACGCGTTGGACCGACTACGTCGAGATGCCACCAGATGAGATGGCCGTCTCCGTCGTTCTCTCGTTTCTTCTCACCCTTTTCCTCGTCCCTTGTCGTGCGAGGATAACCAATCAGGAGATTGGTAAGTACCATAACGATGAACATTTTACGTTATTACGTTCTTTCATACGTATCTTTTTTTCTTTTATCTTTTTTATATGCGATTTTTTAAAAATCTTTTTTTATCTCTTTTTCAATCTTGGCGATTATACAGCAATATCTTACACATATTTACCACTATAAATCTCGAATATATCTATCTATATACTTTTGTTACATGTATGCGTATATACGTGTATAAATATATATATATATATATATATATATATATATATATATATATATATATATATATATATGTTGTATCTATATATTCACATAGCATTAGAAGAGATATCTACATACTGAAAGTTCAACGAACGTGCGAATATTATTTTTCACCGGGTATCGTGCATAATATTTTTTAATATCTTCGCCAACCGGTAGAGAAATAAGCCGGATGCTACGTGCGTTTCGGCTGGTATTATGGGATTACATTCGCATAGGTATATATATATATATATATATATATATATATATATATACCTATGCAATGTATATATGAGCACACACACACATACACACACAGATATATATACACTGCAGTCTAGTAACACATTCAATCATTCTCGAATAATGCACTATTTACTGTTCACACGAGTGTTAATCAATGCATCGAAAGAACGAAAAACAAGTAAATAAATAAAACATAAAGAACAAAGGAATGATATTTTTGCGAAGATTATCTTTATGTAATATTCTTATCTCTTAAAACAGTGCGTTGGAGTTCGTTATACAATTGGTTGGTTGGTCGATTTTGTCTATGATAAATGTTGATTGTCAAATCGACTAATAACTAGCTTGAAAACATGAACGGTATACACGTAGTTAGAACATCCTAACGAATCTCGATTACCATTCGAAATCGTTCGAATGAGTCGTAAACAATCGAATAAAAAACATCCCTATCTAGGGTTTTCGTACGAGTATATTATATACATTTATATACATATCTATATATGTGTATATAATATATATATATAAATGTATATAATATGTATGTATATACGTATATGTATATACATATATACACATATACATACATTTGTTTTCGGTCGGTTTTCACTTTGCGGCGGGCGGACGTTGCTTTGTTTGCGAGATGAAAAAGTTGATACGAAAAAATGTTTCCCTTCCTCCTCAAACCCTCTACTCATCTCCCTGCTTTCCTCCCTTCTTCCCTCTTTCCGCCAACTTGAATAAAGCGTGTCCGCGTAGAGCGAACGTTACGAACCGATACGAAGCGTATAGCAACTTGATAATACGTACAGTTGGCGATCCAATCAAGTCGATATTGAACTTTTTCGATTGTACAACTCTTATCGATGAGGGAAACTTGCCGGATTTTCAATAGATCGTGTACTGGACTCTTAATGACGGATTTGAGCGCCACGTTTGTTACGAATCATCGACAATTAGATATTTCTGATCGCGATTTTAATTACGTTTGATTATTATATATATCGTAACGTAAATCGAATCTTTTTTTCTTCCTATTTCTTATTTTATTGGATGCATAACGATCGGGCAAATATATCGAATTTTTCGATTACGATTCATATACTTTTACGTATATGGAGGATGATGTAGATAATCGAGAAAAGAAAAATCGAATGTAAAAGGCGACGAGTTCGTACGTTCGTTCGCTCGAGTTTCACATTTCGAAGTGGAGAGAAGCTCAAGCTCAAACCTTTTTCTTTCCTTCATCAAAGTTACACTGGTCTGGGAGTTAAAGCGAGTTAAAGGTAGGTTCGCTCTTGACCCGAGAGAGCGGTTTGTCCTAACGTCGTAGTCATCGTATAGTCGTACTAGTAGTAGTCGTAGTCTTCGTAGTACTAGTCGTCGTTTACCGTGGCGGACAAATTAGTTTCGCGTTGCCGAGCTCACGTAGCAATCTCTATGCCATTAGATCTCACGAACGGCGTCGTGCATCTTCCAAAATCTTATCAGCGACGAGCTGTGCATGACCTTTGACCAGACGACCCCTTATCTTTTTTTATCTTTCAAAAACAAAAGAAAAAGAATAACTCAGCCAAAAATTTTATAATGTGTCGTTTGTTAGTTAATAATTATTAGATATTATTCAATCGGGCGATTTCGAAAAAAAATATTTTACGATATTATATGGAATTTAATTAATCGAAAACAAAAAGAACATTCCACAGAATCGTTATGAAAGCTACGTGCTTGGAAGTTCGACCCTTGTCAAACAAATCTCCGTTTCTATGAGCGACTATGTCATATTGGATGAGTTCGAGCGTGCTCTTATGTACCTACGTACGTACGTATGTACGTACAAGTGCAACGCGTAAACAGGTCAAACGCCTCCTATTTCTCCGTCTTTCGGTGTACGTGCAAGAGACGAAATTACGCCACCTTTGACGGCAGCCGATGGAGTTTTTGTCCCGTCGACGTTTAAATTCCCGCGTACCCGAGATAAATTTTGGTGAGTCTTTAATAGGAATACGACATAAATAGGAGAGAGAGAGAGAGAGAGAGGGAGAGAGAGAGAGAAAGAGAGAGAGAGAGAAAGATCGTTCTAAGTCGAGGACAACTTTAGCGAATGAAAATTTTAATAGGAACTTTGGGTATTAAAATTCCCTATCGGCGATAAGCGTTTAACTAGTAAATGAGAAGTTGCATAAACTGGGGGAAAAATGGCTTTAATAGGATCAAACGAAAGAGCGAACGTGAAAGAGAGAGAGAAAGAGAGAGAGAGAGAGAGAGAGAGAGAGAGAGAGAGAGAGAGAGAGAGAAAGAGAGAGAGAGAGAGAGAGAGAGAGAGAGAGAGAGAGAGAGAGAGAGATAAAGAGAATATGAGAAAGACGGAAAAGAAAGAAAAAATATAAGGTGTTTCAAAACGATACGATAGATAAAAAATGATTATTTTTTTGTTTCTTTTTTTCTCATAAATAATTTCAAGTCGTATTTTTAAAATAGCAATTAGAAGAAATGAATGATGAAAGGTTATGTTTGCATTGTTAAAAAATGGATTAGGAAAGAACAAAGGAGAAGAGATATCTACTTACGTGGCAGCGTAACAGAGAATCACGAGAACGGGAATTAATCGCGGCAGTTCTTTAGTCTGCGGAAAACGCGCCTGGCGGATCTTAAATTAAGCTAAATTGAATCGGTTGCCGCACGCTTGCGCGTGTACGTGAACGATAAATCCATCAACCAGCAGGTAGGATAGCAGAGTTCACTCTTGCGCAAACATACACATACACACGAGAGCATATATACCATATATACCTATATAAAGACATAGAAAGCGCGTGGTCGAAGAGAATATAGGAACATACGAGGTGATTCGGCTTCGATGAGGCCGTTGAATTCAGAGCTCGACGAATAGGGAAATCCGCGAGCTTTTTGATCCCCAGATGCAGTTAGGATTTTGCGAGGGATGACCTTCGTGAATCTAATTCGCGAGTTCTTATCGGTCCCTTCATTTTTTACTTTATTTCACATTCGATTATCATCTTATCGATAATTTCGTCGTATATACCTACTATATATCATTTATGAGAATAGTTATCAACCTAACCGAAGCATTTTCTTTTTATATCGAATAGTTCATCTAACGAGGATAACCAATCAACGAGTAAATATTATAAATAGGTTCTTGATCACTTCTTCGTAGAAATCATTTATTATATTTGTTTTTATCATTATTGTACCCTTTTTTCTTCTTCTTTAATATAGTTCATATAATGAGGTAAACAATATAATCGATGATATATCTTTAAATACGGAGTCTTTTCAACGCTTTTTTGTCTCGTATATCAACAAATGGACAATTAAGGATCGTAGCGTTATGTTTTATTTAATATCGAACGTGGAACGGAAGTAATTACGGTTTCTCGAAGCGTAAAACCAGAAGGCTCCTAGCGATGTTGGCGATGATGGTGCTGGCGGAGAGTAACGATGATGTTGAAGGAGAATCCCGCGAGGGAAGCTAAGAGGGAAGTCAAAAGGGAAGCCAACGGTACGGTAAAGAAAAGTAGACCGAGAAAGTGGTTAAACCTCGTGGAGTTTGCCTCGTGGATCAGACCGTTTCGATAATTAAGATTAAATTAAAATTAGACTACTTTGCGCGGGAAGGGGAGGCGGGAGGAGAACAGAAGGGGGTGAAGGGGGAGGAAAAAGGAGAAGTTGTTTGCGTCGGTGTTTCATTCAGACCAAAAAGAAAATCTTGCCTTTAGTTTTCTCGCTTTTAGAAAGTCCAAAGAGTTCGTCCTGTCTCTTCCGGATGCTCGGAAATCAATGGTCTTTGTAAAATGATCTCTTTCTCTATCCTTTAAATTTATTTCAAACGCTTCGTAAATATTATTAACCGAGAAGAGACGAACAATTAAACAATACGTTTTGAAAAATATTTCGCGTATCTTAAGAATTCTTAAACCGAATTAACGTACATATTTGAAAAAGTTCTTTTATTATTAAACGTTGATAAGGAGGCAAATAAGGAGAAAAACAGAAAAAGAAAAAGAAAAAGTCTAACTAATAAAAAGTTATATCCTACGACGGGAAACAACTCGCAGCGGTTTCGTTTTAAGAGCATACGTTTGATCACATCGATTTCCTTGTACGTTTACCGGAAAGAGAGAACTTTTCGAATTTGATTACGCGAGCTAGATACACTTTTTCTCTCTTTCTCTCTCTCTTTCTCTCTCTCTCTCTCTCTCTCTCTCTCTCTCTCTCTCTCTCTCTCTCTCTCTCTCTTTATCTTTTCTTGACATCTTGAAATATGCGTCAAGATGCATTATTCGCTGGTACATCGGATTCGTGGGAAAAGTTTCTGATGTTGGAATATCCCGAGGGAGAAGCTCCACGTGAGCGGGAAAAGACGTGCCGTCAAAGTGACTATAGGTTGTGTGTGTGTGTGTGTATGTGTATGTACATATATATATATATATATATATATATATATATATATATATATATATACACATCTTTCTCTCCCCCTTATGGAAAGTGGGTAAAGACGGTTAATTTATATACAGAAATTACAGGTTTTGATACATATTTCATGAATGAGAGTTGGAGACATAGTGCTAATGTTTTTCTCCAATATCAAATAAAATTTGTGAAATATTTATAATATTTATGATAATGATAATGATAATAATAATAATAATAATAATAATAATAATAATAATAATAGTAATAATAATAATAATAATAATAATAATAATAATAATAATAATAATAATAATAATGCCCGGAAGCAATAGGATCTATGGTAGAATTAGTTTACTCGGAATCAAAAGCTTTTCTTCTCTCGCGCAGTTTTTATATAAATAAAAAAATATGCCGCAGGTAGAAACTTACACGAAGAGACTCTTTAATTATCCAGAAATCCCATGTTATATAACGTCGTAAGTTGATAATATATAGTTCGACCTTTAAGTCACGTTATTTTAAATAGATGAATCCGTTTGCATAACTTATTCGTACTATTTTCATTTGGTATTTGTTTGTTCCTAAGGGAATAGATAGAAAATGCTTTTGATCTCTCTGTGAGTGAGGTTTGAGAATGTAAGTGATGTAAGCGAGAAGATGAAACCATTAGGGAACGAACTCGTTCGAGAGCCGTGCAACGAGAGAGCTTCGAGATGATGTCACACAACGACGACGTTATTTTCTAATAAGATCGGACTTCATTGTTACAAAGCTACGTCACTCTTAAGACGTCGCCGATTCATTTCTAGAACCGTTTTCGAGTTTCGTACGGGGTCGGAGATAACTTTCGATGCTTATTGTTAGTAACGACACAACAATAACAATAACCGAGGAATACGACGAAAGGAGACGATGACGACAACGTAGACGACGTAGATGACCTAGACGACGTAGACGACGTAGAAGACGTAGAAGACGTAGAAGTCGATTTCAAGAGAACAATGACTCGTTTCGAATTCTCGTTAGCATTAGCATTGACAGAGAACGCAATTCTTTCTGCCGTTTTGATGTCTATACGAAAAAGAAGAAAGAAAAAAAAACTATAAAATGAGAAAGGAAATAAAACAAAAGAAAAAGAAAAAAAGAGATACTGATTATTCAAAAGTAATTTCGTTGGTCATTTGGCAAGTTGCTCGAATCCCTTTGGCACCCGAGTTCTTAGTATGTGCGCATTTTATTTAGATTTTTTATTTTTTTATTAGAAAAGCTATCTGCTTCTCTCTTTATAGATCGTAATTATGTTAATAAGAGCAATTAAAAGTACGATCGAACATACAGAAGGAAGCTTGAATGATATCGTTCCTTTTCGAATTGATTACGTTCGAGTAATAATTGGTTTTCGTAACAGGAGATAATATATTTTTCATTTAATTAAACAAATTGCAAACAGATCTATCGTGTTGAATCTTAATACTAAAATATAAAAAGAATGGTCGGGGTATTAAAGTTTCTAGGTGAAAATCAATTACTCTTTTTCGAGAATTTCTTAGATTAATTTTCTTTTCAGATTGAAAAAGTACAGACGTAGAAGAACTTTTGGCTTGCCCTGTATAAACATATTTAAACTTTTACGTGGTTAAGTACTACAGATATATGATAAAAACAGGAATTTTGTTCGCAATTAACGAGGTTGAATTTTTATTTTATAGCGTCCTTTTAGAAAATTTTTTACGAACTTTACGACGATAATTGCGATCTCGTACGTATTATTTAACATAAAAATTTATTTTCATTCCATCTCGGATATAGGAATATATTTTACGAAAGGAGTCGATAATGAAAGAGAAGTAATACACCATTTTCATCGTTGGAACGAACTTTCTTTTTCTCTTTATTTCTCTCTCTCTCTCTCTCTCTCTCTCTCTCTCTCTCTCCTTTTCCTTCTTTTTTCTCTTTTTTTCTTTTATTTCTTTCTTTTTTTTTCTTTTTTCTCTTTTTTTTCTTTTATTTCTTTCTTTTTTTTTTTCTTTTTTCAACTACCATATAAAATTCTTTCGTATTCTCGAGCGGGATGAAGTCGACCAAGAAGAGAGAAACGGACTCTCCTCGAGGAAAGCTCTCGAGGTGTAGGAAGAGCAGCAGTCAGTGGCCACTCGCGTAGTTAACAATTTATCTGCGTTCGCCGCACTTGAACTTTTATCCTTTGTCTCCGTCTAATCCTTTAATTACGCGTCTCTTCGTCCGTTGTAAAAAATATCGCGTTCATACTAGCCAAGCAACCCTTTTCTTTACTCTCTTCATTATCACTCTCACTCCCTTCCTCTTTCTCTCTCTTTTTTTATCTATCTATCTATCTTTCTACCTATATATTTATCTCTATATCTTCTTCTCTTCCTCTCTATCTCAGGTACTTCGATGCATTCGTACAAGTGATTACAACATCGCAAACAACTTCACGTAATTTTATTCTTCTACGATATACTACGATATACGTAGATATTTCATCGAATGATTATTTATTACCGCTTACACGAGCATCGAGAGCGTAGATTTGATTTTTATCTGCTTATATATCATGTCGCATCCGTCAAGAGATTGCATTATACTATTGCGTATATATGTGTGTCTATATGCGAAAAAACGATCATGACGATGATTTACGAGAATTTGTGTATTAATTTACACAAAAAAATGTTTACTAAGTAGTAATAATAATAATAATAATAATAATAATAATAATAATAATAATAATAATAATAATAATAATAATAATAACGATAATAATAATGATAATAAGAATAGATAATAGTAGGAATAGTTAAGCTCATTGAAGTTTTAACGAGCTCACAATGAGAGCTCTCCTGTTCGATGAAAAGCTGTCGTTTTCGTTTTCGTCGTCGTCGTCGTCGTCGTCGTCATTGAAGAGAAAGAGTCACGTCGAACGTTACGAAGAGAAACGTCTATTATCTGTACGGAAGTGGATAGACGCGTTCAATACGAGTAATCGACGCTACTCCATTTATTTTGCTAGTAGTCAACGGTTAAGCTCGATTTTTCTTTTTAAATACACGATCTTGGAATATTTTAATCTATATATGTATGCTTTTTTGGGAAAAGTAATTTTTCAAAAAGAAAACAAAAGAAAAGAGGAAGAAAAATAAAAACAAGGAGAAGAAACAAGAATAGGAGAAGAAGAAAAAAGTAACTAAAACTAGTCATAGTCGAACAAAAATCGATCAATCGAATATAAATTTTATTGCAACTTTTTATCATGGAACACGTGCTTGATTGTGGAATCAACAAATCGTAACTCACATGACTTTACTTTTTGTATTTCACTGAGAGTCCAGCGTGTAGTTAAGTCGCCTGAAAATTGTTCATATGTTCGTTGAGTTCAACTTTTATCTTTTTCTTTCTAATTTATTGTTTGTGTTTGTGTGTGTATTCTATATATAAATGTATTTATAGTATATATATGATTATATATACACAAACTATCCCACTGTATATATACATATGTATATATGTATTGTCTTTTTTTAGATTTGTAATTATTGTTCGAGATAAGTTTGTTTCTGTTTTCACTTACAGCGTCTATCCTACTACAATAAGCGTTATTTTCCTTTTCTCTCTGTCTCTCTCTCTCTCTCTCTCTCTTTTTCTCCTTCTCTTTCTCTTTCTCTTTCTCTATTTCACTTATAGGTATGTTCCATTTATATCTCTTCGTTTGGTATACCAGTACTATGCGGTAAGCAGCTTCTGGAGAATTTTTCAGAAAATTTTTCGCGACAAGTTGGACGCGTTTTCACCTTTAAATATTACTCTCTGTCATCCAAATTCCTGTATTTTCTCGAGCGCGAAAAATATGCGGCGCGTATACCGAACCGACGGTGGTGGTACCGTCGATATCGATTTCTCGTTTGATATCACTGATAGTATCTTTTATATAAATTTTCTTTGAAAGAATACAGGAACACATGAAATTTATATATATATTTTTTTATTTTTAATTTTATTGCTTTTCGTCAATTCCGTTGTGGTAGTCGTCATTGTTGTTATTATTGTTTCGATAGTAGCGATAGTTATTTAGCAGTAAACATTAACGATACGATAAATATCGAAGAGAGAAAATATTTACTTTAGAAAGTCGACGCACTATTAGAAAATGGGCACCATTAACGAGCTCTTACGACAGATGTTTCCTATTAATAAATAAATACATCTTAATGAGAAAGTACTTAAATGGATTATAAGTTGTTTCGTACTGACTAGTAGGAAACGTATAGAGATACTTTTAATCGATCGAACAGACAAACGAACTAACGAACAAATGAACAAACGAACGAACGAACGGTGAGAAGTTTCGGGACGAATTAGTGTATACCGTATTATCGCATTGTCAGGGCAAAGCAAAATTAGCTGAATACGGCGAACGGACGGCGGTGTTATTATAACGATCGTCCGGCACCGGCTTTTAATCGAACTTTAGATTGAAATCGAGAAACAGCCCCTTCCCGCCCACCTCCTCCCAAAACGCTCGCCTCGCATTGTCGCACGTTCGATAATAAAACGAGTTATGCGTAGAGCTAGTAGTAGATATAGTTTGCACGTTAATTCGCTATCGCGCAAGTCTCCGTGTCGAATATCGAAGCGGAAACGCAAATGCGAAATCGACTCGTGAGTTCAACCTCTGCCCCTCTTTCCCTCTTTTCTCTCCTCTCCTCTCTTCTCCTCTTCGCTCTGCTCTGCTCTTCTATTCTCTCATGTTCCAACCGTATCCACAGCAAGTAGAAATGGCGCCAGTGCGTCACGCAGTTACTCCAATCGAATCGGATAACACAATGCACGGATATAAATTAAACGCTCGTAAGTTCCTGATGCATACGCCGGGGCTAGCATAAAGAAACGGTGGAGATAAACGTTTATGACGCGACGCCGCTAGCACCGGCAGGCCGTTAATGGAATCGTTAATCCGTATATTCTCGCGACTATGAGCCATATAGCGGTACGAATACGAGAGTTATACGCGAGCTTTAACGCGTTAAATGCTTCTACTGCGATAATACGCGAAAGTCCCTTGGGTTGTCAAGTTCCTTTTTCTTTTTCTTTTTTTATTTTCTTTTTCCTTTAAATTTACAATATCATTTCTCATTTCATAAGCTTTTAGGTACCGCACAGATCTGCTATATTTTTATTGAAGTATGAGAAAACGAACAATATGTGTATAATATGGGAAATCGTTTTTTTCTTTCTCCTTTTTTTTCCAAAAAGACGAAGGGACAAAAAATAAATAAATAAAAGAAGAAATATCCACGTCCTTTATTTCGGAAGATTTCTTCGGAAAACTCTCGTGTTATTTCTTTCGACAGAATAGCACGGATCGCTGGACCAGCTTTCCCTCCTCTCTCTTTCTCTCTCTCTCTCTCCCTCTCTCTCGCCTATTTATCTGAGAATCCCAAGACAACTTTTTGGTTGATCAACGCTTGGCAAACGGTCAAACGAGTTCTCTCTCTCTTTCTTTCTCTCTCCATGGATGTGTCCGCGAGTTGTTAAGCCCATTACGACGTTACTGTACTCTGAACGCGGGACGTTTCGCGTTTCGTTTTTGCGTTGTACAACTTGTGACAAGTAACGATTTTCTAGCTATCATTCTTTCTTCCTCTTTATATTCGTGTTACTTACAACATTCGTTATTGTACAAAAAATTCGTTTGATCCGTTTGATCCCTTTAAAGATCGTTTTAATCCGACCCTTATACGTTTATGATTATGATCCATAAAATATATATTTTACACAGTTGCATTATATTTAATTGATGTAAGTAATCCGAAAATGATAATTAATTTATTATCGTATTATCTACGTATAGTATATGTTTTTCTCTTTTTTCCCCTTTTTTCATTTATAAAATTTGATAAAATTTCTATTAGATGATTGATGCGAATAATTAATAAAAGATAATGAGTTTATCGATCCATAAATTCTGTAATATATATAATAATAATAGTAATTTAAATAGATAACATTAATCGTGATTTTCGTGGCGCTCATGAAACTATTTCGCTTCTTAACCAAAATTCTATTTTCCTTCGTCTTCTTAGTCTCACTCGAGAGGACGAAGTATTCGAGGTATGCAGTCGATATATATCGTTCTCTTTTCACCAAGGTGCGAGAGACGTATCTATCCGGAAGGGAAGGTATAAGATGAAATTCTAATCTCTTTTGTGTCGTATACTAATATCTTTTATCTGTTTCTATGGATGTGAATGCGAATGCGTTTACGTAAGTATATACGTATATACGTATATCTATACGTTCGTAGATATTTAAATGCTCGAAGAGGTTTCCTTTTCGTTTATCAACGCCCGTTCCGCGCGATATTCTTTTCTCTTTATGTTTTTTCTTTATTTCTATTTTTTTCTTATGCTTATTCGACGCGTGACTGCAAAAGGAGATACAAATGTTGTTGCGTCGTCGAGCGTGTCAGCATTGTAAGTGAGTTTTCTACTTGATCGCATCGATTGTATCGAGCGAGAATTTGCTCCTTAAGAGAAGTGAGAGGAGAGAGAGACAGAGAGATAGAGAGGCAGATAGAGAGAAAGGGGTTGAAGGGAGAGAAAGAAATAGAAAGAAAGAGAGAGTTAGGAGTTTTTCGTTGCTTTTACAGTTTGTATGTCTCTCTTACACACCTATACTCTCATAAACGTGTATGTATTTGTCTATGGTTATGTACATATCTCTCCCACTGATTCACTCACTCGGAAAACGTCGTTACAAATTTTTTTCCATTGAGGACAAAAAGTGCTCTCTCTCTCTTTCTTTCTCTCTCCATCTCTCTGTCGTTCTCTTCGCCGTAGTCGCTTCCAGGACGCACAATCGTTCGTTCCGTCCGGCAATGCTCCGCTTTTCCACTTGGTATTCGCCGTTGCCAGCTTAAATTGCATCACACACGTCATTAAACGTTAAGCACACGGAAGAGAAAAATTATACAAATTTTCTCTCTCTCTCTCTCTCTCTCTGTCTTTCTATCTTTTTTCTACTCTCCTTTTCTCTTTCGTTACCGTTCGCTTTTCAGTTCTGTTTACTTGTTTATTTATTTATCCTTTTCTTTTTTCTTTTTTTTTTCGTTCATTCCCATACACACAACGCACAAGTTTAATCTTTGTTAGAATTGCAATAACGAGATTCTTTGTGATTTGACGAGTTTCCTTTTTTTCCCCTTTTCAGTTGATAACGTTGATGATTACATCCGTTCTTCGTACTTTATAAAAAAAATATACATGTATCTACATGTAAATATATATGTATCTAATCGCGTATCTAGGGAATCGCGAATAAATAGAGATAATCGAGGTATTCGTTAGACTGTATGATTTTACTTTGTTAATGATCGCCCACACCAATCATATAGATTTTATGGTGAACCTAATTACTATACATATATAGTGGTTAGCCGCAAGGCGTTACCAGTTATACGCTAATATAGGCATCGTTACGAATTAATTAATTTCACATACTGTATTCTATTTATGTCTGTATGTTTGCTTGTGCGTATTTCCTTCTACATACGTTCCTGGATTTTCTGAATTCCTTTGAAAGCAATCGTTTCATTGATTCTCTTTCAGGATCGCCATGTTTATCTTTGTTATCGATCATATTGATTACCTACCTATTTGCAATGCACCTGAACTAACATAAACATCGAGTGAGAGGAAGTAGAAATATGATTTTTATTAAACCAACTGACGCGTGATTCATTTTGTTGAAGGGATTGATCACCGAAACTGTATTGTGATAACGTCGCCAGTAGTAGAAACGTATGCTTTTATTAGCGATTTCCTATTTCTATGGTCACAGAAATTGTATGGTGTTGTAATCGATGGCGGGTTTGGCTCAGTGTGTTTTCGGATAAATTTTTATTGATCGTTTTCATTAATTCGTTTATAACGGTATAACAAAAGCTGATTTTTGAAAAATGACCTCAATCTCTCATGAAATGAGTTGAGTTCTTATAAATCGTTGCAAAACGATATAATTTATTTATTATCTATGTTTGAATTATTCGTTGCATTCAAAATGAATTTTCGAAGAAAAAATATTTAAATAAATAAATCAGTAATAAGAGAAGTTTAGAAAATGGACACCTGACGAGCATTCAAGCACTTTTTTCTGTTTTTTTTTTTTTTTATTTTTTTAAGAAATCATATACATGATTATTTAACGCAAACTCGTGTCTTCTCGAATAGATTTCTCTCAAAGGATTCGAGAGAAGTGCTTTCTGCATACTTGTTTATTCATTCGATAATCGAGTCGAATAAAATCATCAATCCAATACCGTCGTATCGACGATATTTTGGAATCCAAGAGAATCTCTCAACGTATTACCACAGGAACGTTAACGGTTCGAATTTTGTCCAGATCTAGTGCAATGGACTTCGCGGGAATACCTACAATATTAAATTCTTGCAAGGGAAATGCATCGTAAAGCGTTGAATGTGGGTCGCGGCCAGTTCGTTAGAGGTATCGGTTATCGGTATTGCGAGAAGAGAGTGAGAGAGAAAGAGAGAGAGGGAGAGAGAAGAGAAAGGGATGAAAAGAGAGAGAGAGAGAGAAAGGGATGGAAAGAGAGAGAGAGAGAGAGAGAGAGAGAGAGAGAGAGAGAAAGGGATGGAAAGAGAGGGGGGAGAGAGAGAGAAAGGGATGGAAAGAGAGAGAGAGAGAGAGAGAGAGAAAGAGATGGAAAGAGAGAAAGAGAGAGAGAGAGAGAGAGAGAGAGAGAGAGAGAGATAGAGAAAGGGATGGAAAGAGAGGGAGGGAGAGAGAGAAAGGGATGGAAAGAGAGAGAAAAAAGAGCTTGATAACGTTCGAAAATTACAAAACGTATAATGCAGCGATGAGAAAAAGCATCTAAAGAAAAAAAAAGAAAGAGAGAGAGAGAAAGTGATAGAGGGAGAGAGAGAGAGAGAGAGAGAGAGAGAGAGAGAGATAGAGAAAGGGATGGAAAGAGAGGGAGGGAGAGAGAGAAAGGGATGGAAAGAGAGAGAAAAAAGAGCTTGATAACGTTCGAAAATTACAAAACGTATAATGCAGCGATGAGAAAAAGCATCTAAAGAAAAAAAAAGAAAGAGAGAGAGAGAAAGTGATAGAGGGAGAGAGAGAGAGAGAGAGAGAGAGAGAGAGAGAGAAAGGGATAGAGGGAGAGAGAGAGAGAGAGAAAGAGAAGTTTTACAATTGAGTATTATTCCAAAAGTACTGTTCCAAGCAGTACTTACATCTCTGGTAAAGGCGTCTATTCAGAAAATCGAACATAAATATCCTTAGACATTACTCGCGTCCAACGTTGGCCCATGCTACAAAAGCCTCTTTAAGGCGCACCGAATACAAAAGAGATTCTCGAGCGACCGCGAAATATGCATCGTTCTTTCGTGATATCTTTCTCTCTCTCTCTCTCTCTCTCTATCTTTCTTTTTCTCTATCTATCTATCTATTTCTATCTCTATTTCTCTTTGATCTTGTCTATATATATATATGTATCTCTTTCTTTTTTCCTGTATGCTCCTAGGGTCATCGTTCGTTGAAAACTCGTAGAACCATTCACGAAAAATTCGATTCATTTGAAAGACTACCATCTTGTCCACTATGTGTTCTTTCTTTCTTTCTTTCTTTCCTCCTTTTTTCCTTTCTTTCTTTTTTTCTTGCTTTGTATCCATACACCCATTCCATACCATTTCAGCCCATCTCAGCTCAGTTCAACCCACCCCACCTTACCCACCCACTCACCCATCCATCTGTCTCAATCTTTTCTTTTCTTTTCTTTCCTTTTCCTTCCTTTTCTTTTCTTTCTTTCATGGGGATACGTAGCTATCGCAATTAGTCGAGGCGTACGTTAACAATGGGCTGCGTTTATTGGATTCCTCCGAGCGCAATCGTGCGGTTTGGAAAAAGATTGCGAGTCTGGCTTGCTTTTCTTCAGGCGTTGGAACCGCTTGAAAAGGAACGAGGGAGGACTTTGGTTCGACTCGAACGAATCGAGGAAAAAGAATCGTGCTGTTTCCTTTAAAGATGTCGATCGTTTCGAGCGAGAAAGAAAGAAGGAACGTGGAGAGAGAAGAAGTAGGAAGGAGTAGAGAGCAGGGGGGAGTCAATGTCGGCGGTAGGTTGGGTGGTTGAACGATCTAATCGATTTTATTTTATGAGCTTTCGGAGAAAAAGAGAGATAGACGTGTAGAAAGTAAAGAGAAGTAGTGAAAGAGAGGAAGAGAGAGAGAAAGAGAGAGAAAGAGAGAGAGAGAAAGAGAGAGAGAGAGAGAGTGAGAGAGAGAAGCACGCGATATTGTATATTTTACATTTATAATTGATTTTAACGTGAACGATGCAATCGACATAATTTCCTCGTTCGTTAATGAGAAGAGTAGGAGGAGGAAGAGGAAAAGGAAGAGAAGAGGGCGATGGAAAAAAGAGGAATAGCAAATGCAACGATCCGATCGAAATATTGAACTAAAAAAGTGGCGTTAGCTAACATTTGAAAGAAACGATCGATAAGCTAATAGTCTGATTAGCTCGAAATCAGTTCCATTTCGATTTAATTCTTTTAACGGGATAACTGGCGCAAAGGGAGAAAGTAGGAGGTTACCTATCCCATTAATGTGATTCTTTTTTTACGGTTTGGGACATATAAAGAGAGAGAGAGAGTGAGAGAGAGAAAGAGAGAGAGAGAAAGAGAGAAAGAGAGAGAGAGAGAGAGAGAGAGAGAGAGAGAGACTTCTCTTCCGTTTTCCATATACGAAAAAAGGGTGCAAGCCATTTCGATCGATTATTCGCAAATTCACTTACTCCAAAGAAATTGTCTCCCGTTTGTTTCCGATAATCGGAATTCCACCGGATAGGTAGGTATTTCAATATCAGGATTCTCGGCTGCGTTGTGGTGGCGATCTCGGCTCTGTATCGTTACGGATAAACCGATGGAATCTTACGGATGAACCGATGGAAAAGGAAAAAAAGATAAATCCTAAAGGATAGAATGAAATAGAATAGGATAGGATAGGATAGGGTGGATGGATTGATCGATGGATGGATGGATGGATGGATGGATGGATTGATGGATAGATGGATGGAAGGATGGATGGATGGATAGATGGATGGATGGATGGATGAATGGATGAATGGATGGATGGATGGATGGATGGATGGATGGAAAAACGTGAACAAGGAATTCGAATTCGTCGAAATTTCGTCTTTTTCATATAAAATCAAGTATGTATTTGTTTTTTATTTTCCCTCCTCCTCCCTCTTTCTCACCCTGTCAACTCATCTCATTCTTTCTTTCTCTTTTTCTATCTCTTTTTTCTTTTTCTTCTTTTTATCCTCCCAGAAGAAGAACATCCATGATGGATTCCATTATCGGATATGCAACTCAATGCGGTCAGAAGGAGTTAAAAATCTGGTTCCATTCAAACGTGTGATGCGCATATATATATGTGTGTGTATGTAGGCAGGTACGTTTAGACGAAGCTATTCGTTGCAATTAGCGAACTCCGTAACCGTACGGTTTAGCAATCGAAGTGCGTTTATTGGATTTTTCTTCTCTCTCTCTCTCTTTCTCTCTCTCTCTTTCTCTCTTTCTCTCTTTCTCTCTTGAAAAAGATTCCGAGCTCGGTTTTCCTTTCTGTTCGACGTTCGCCACCGATCATTGAAAAGAAAAAGAAGAAACTTGTACTAGGACGAAGTCGATGTGCCAGGAAAGGGAAGGGAGGCGAGGGGAAGGGGTTTGGTAGGAAAAAGGGAGGTTAAAGTAACGTGGCCGAGAGAGGATCGAACCGGACGAAACGAGGATGAAAAGCAAAGGCAAAAGAGAGAGAGAGAGAGAGAGAGAGAGAGAGAGAGAGAGAGAGAGAGAAGAGGGTTGTGGGATCGGAGGTAAGGAGAAAAAGGTAAACGCGATATTTTTACCGCCTCCATATATAAAGTGGGTTACGATCAATTGAACTCGGACGATATCGAGAGGTACCGATGGAACCTTTGGCTATATCGCTTCTGGATGTTACGTGATGGTGAAGGAGAGAGAAAGAAAGAGAGAGAGAGGGGGAGGGATAAAGATAGAGAGATAGAAAGAAAGTAGAAGGAGAAGAATGAAAGAAAAGTAATACTATACGAGCCTTAAAATACGTCCTTATCATATTGGCCAAGTATATTAGGTAATCTTTTGGAATAAAAGGAGCTTTCTCGGCGGAGAGCTTACATTTTTCTTTTTCCTTATTTCTTTTTCTTTTTCGCGAAGGTACGAGACAAAAGAATGCAATTCCCTCTTCTCTTTCTCTCTTTCTTTCTCTTCTCTGTCTCTCTCTCTCTCTCTGTCTCTCCCTCTTTCTCTCTTTCTCTATCTCACTCTGTTTCTTTTTCTCTCTTTCTCTCTTTCTCTCTCTTCTATCGAGTCACTAGTTCACGTAGAGTGAACGCACCCTGTCAAAAAGCGGCGTGAGAGAGGAAGAGAGAGAGAGGGAGAGAGAGAGACTCGTTCGTGAAGTATTAGCAGGTCGAGTAGAAAAGAAATAGTAGACCGTTTTCCTTTTTCTTTTGCTCCATTTTTATCTTTTCTTTTTTTTTTGTTTTCTCTTGTCGTCCTCGTCGCGCTCGAGATCCTTTTGAAGATTCTTACCATCTCTATTCTTTTCACGAAGGGGAAAAGAGAATGTATCGTCGCGTTACTCGTTCTTTCGTCCACGCGTTAATTTGCGTTTTCGTCGCGCCTCGTCGAGGAAAATAACTCTATAGAGTGGAAAATGCGGGAAGGAAGAGGATGAGAGTGAGAGAGAGAGAGAGAGAGAGAGAGAGAGAGAGAGAGAGAGAGAGGGTGGAAGAGTAGACTAGATTAGACGATCGTTCGCCTGCACCAATGAGATACAGCGAGACTCTGTAGGGACGTAATGGCCCGGAGGGATTTACCCTTAGCGAAGGTAAGACGAAGACGAGAATGTGGACGATGAGGATGAGGACAACTATGCTTCGGGAATGACTTTGTTCCTTATGCTAGAAAACTGCACCGATTGCATTCGTTATTTGTTTTTTCTTTCTTTTTTTTCTTTATTTTTTTTTCTTTATTTCTGTAACATCATACGAACGTTTCTTCGTTTGGTATTTAAAGTGAAATGACGTTAGAAGGAAGAATCAGCTGTTTTTTCATTCGATTATAATAATAATCGATAAGATTGAACGTTAGAATTATCGAATAATAATAATAATAATAATAATAATAATAATAATAATAATAATAATAATAATAATAATAATATTTATTATTTTTTATAATTATAATAAATGTTATTATTATTATTATCAAGGAGAAAATATTAATATTTATAAATAATAATTACAAATTGATGGTTAGGCTAAAATTTTTCTAGGTTGATCAAAAGTTCAATTTGTTGATTATAAAAATCAATTGGATATACTTTTTTTGAGACTTCTTTAACTATTTTTTTCTTTCAGATTGATACAAGTTAGGCTTAGTAGTTTTATAATATGAAAAAATATTTTGCCTAATCGATTTTTAAAATTACTTAGGAATTTTTGGCCCAGTCCTTATTTCTAAACCAGAGATGATCGATAGTTTTGCTTTATTGGTTAATAAAAGACAAGAAATAAGTAAAAACATATTCAATATATTACAAAATATTTAGCTATTGAGTTGCATTAGCAATACAATATCCTGCGATGTTTTGCGGTATATCTTATTCCAAAAAAAAAAAAATAAAATAGAAGAAATAGAAAAAAGAAATTTATATGATTAGTCGAATATAAATATATGATAAAAAAGTATAATGCCTCTTGATCGAATATGCGATGAAATTTTAAGTAAAAATTTTTACCGGAACGATCGGTTAAAGGCAATCGTTTCGACTGGTTAAATCTAGCATTAATATTATTACATCTAAATAAATGAAAACTATAATGAAAAAGACAATCATTCCGTTGTAATTGAAATTCCAGATCGTTTCATTGTGTTGTTACATAGCGATTTTAATTTTTAATATTTTTCGTACGTTATCGCATAAAGGAAATAACACTGTGCCCATTTATTTAAATTTTAACGCAAAAAAGAATTCATCAAAGGAAATAGGAGAGATGTAGAGTAATAGATAGATCGAGAAGAGCGATAAAGAGGGTATGTCGATTTATCTGGAACAAAAAAAAATTTGTCTCACTCCCGTGGACTCATCTCTGTCTATTCTATTCTACATATCGCAGATATCGTTTCGGAGAGATTTTCGTATTGTACGATGACACACAGTATGTATGTATATAATTGGAATCGTCGGGAGAATAATCGACGTGGACGAGTGGGCAAGAGTGTCAGCCGAGATTTACCCTGTCGGATCGTGGTTAATTGCACTCGACAGAGTTTGAATTCGGCGAACTTTTATTCGTACGATATAGGTACATACGATGTGTCTTCCCATATAGTTATGGTTGATATAGAGTGCCAACGTATATACAGAATGTCCCAACGAAAAGTGTCCACCAGGATTATTATAAAATTTAGTGATCTTTTTCTTCTTTTTCCTTTTTTTTTTGAGCCACTCCAAGAAAGATCATTGTTGTTTTCGAGGGGAAACGAGTACTTGTCATAAATTCATTCGCTTTAGGCTAAATATCCTAAGAGGAACTGACAACCTTAAAAATCATAAACAGCAAGAAGGGTCAAGCTATTATCAAAAAGTTATGTCATTATCAAAGTTATGTCATTATTAGGGTCTTCTAATTCTTTTTACAATAATGTTATTATTATTTTTTTTTTTTAATTTTGAACGAATAGCATCTGCGAAAACGCGTGTTTCGAAGTTTCAGATACAATAGCAATACAAATTCAATTATGAAAACAATTTTTTTTTTTATTAAATGTTGAATTTATTTAACGCCAATCTCTATGCAGTAATAAAAAGTATTTGCTCAATGATACGTCGAACATTTTGCAATTATATTCAGTATAATCTGATGATATAATCTGATGATAATGTGCGAGTCTCGTATCTTGTATAATATTTTTTGTCGAATATTTTTTACCAAATAACGTGATCGAAGAGTCGTACCTTGATTTACTCGAAAACTATATATTTATACATTGATCGCGTAAAAAATGAAAATAATGAGAATATGGCGGAATAAGCGTTTGTTCAATACAATGGAACTTCTCTATATTGTGCAGCTCGAATACCGCAGTTTCTAAACCGGCATTTTTCCGATCATCCGAACTCTTGGATTTTTATTTTCTATGAAGATATTCAAAATCCCGAATATATACTACTCCACCGACTTCAAGAGAAGAACTTTGGCAACGACATATAGATAGTCGAAGAATCCCATCAGATTTCACCGAATTTACTGTAAAATATTCGACATACCACTAAGAACAAATACTTTATTATTGCATCGAAATCGGCGATACAGATTAAAAACATTTTAAAAAATAAAAGTTATTTTGAAGTTATTGAATGTGCATTTTATTTTATTAGAAACTGTTGATTCATAATTAAAATAAAATAGTATCATTGTAAGGAGTATTAAAAGATCTTTCAAATGATACGCTACTTGACCCCTGTTGCCATATAAAATTTTTCGGAGCAGGGGTTGTCATCCTCCTTAGAATTATTAGTGCTAAGTGAGTGAATTTATGATAAGAATCTTTCCTTTTTCCGAAAACAAAACTAATTCGTTATTTTTTAGATATTGTTATTAATTTGGGTTTTTTTTTAAATCACTAGATTTCATAACAATCTTGGTGGATATTTTTCGTTGAACACTATATATAGATATCATTGACATCGACGATTTCAAATCTTCCTAAAATTTAAAACATGTAATATATCTATCTTGTATCTCATTGATATAACAAAGAATAATAATAAATGTTTTGAAAAAAAAGATATATCATTTTATATTCATTTTCGTAGAAATCGTAATGGTAAAACGATATCCTTTAACATAACGTTTATAATACAAGCGTACATACAATTTATGTACATAATTTAGTGGCATTGTTGGGCAACGTATGTAGATATGTAAGTATGCAGATTTAACATAACCGATATGTTCTTCGAAAGTAAACTTTGGGGAACTTTCGAGGTGAACAAACGAAAACGCCGCGCCCTCGCATTTTCGTGCGCGTAACGAATGGGAACGCCGAAAGTATTGGCTACGTTCTATTCGTAAATACTACCCCATAAATCTCGTGTTCTCTGTCTTTTTTGCATTTTATAGGATATTACGTGATAGAATAGAAAGAGAAAGAGAGAGAGAGAGAGCTTATTTTCGTTCTCTCGAAGAAACAAAAATACTTAGAGATAACATAAATGTGGAATACACAAATAATTCTTTTCTTTATTTTGTCTCTCTTCTTCTTCTTCTAGAGAAAAAGAGAGAGAGAGAGGGGGGGAGACCGTGGGAGATGGTTGGTAGGTACTTACGTTATTATACTTTTAAGAAACATAGCAATCATTTCGTTTGGAAAATTTCCAAGAAATCAGCGCGAACATAGGAAGGGTTTCACGATAGATATTCATGTTGCTTGGAATTATAAATTGAAGTTGATATTCTAGAACAATATATATATATATATATATATATATATATATATATATATATATATATATTATTCTAGACGAACTATCGAGTATACTCTTTTATTTTAAACATTTAGAATATTTGAATAGCTAATTAATAAAATGTATATGACTTATTTATTCGAATTCTTTGAATTATTTTAGAGTATTTATTCAAAATTAATTACTAGTCTTCTAGAAGTCAAATAAATTATGGTTCATAAAAGTAATTCCCAACAAATTTACTACTTTTACTGGTAGGAGTACCTATATCAAAACGAACAATCCAAACGATACAATTTCACCGAAAATTCGATTTGCTAAAATGATGCTTGATGATATCTGTTAATCAATGATATCTGCTTAATCTTGTAACAAACCCGGCATTTAAATATTTAGCCGACGGCTATTTGTGGTTACGTTATAAATTGGAATGTAAAAATCCTTATTAAAGAAATGAATACCGTTTTGTTCGAAATTCAAATTCATTTAATATTAACCGGTTCTCGGTGAAGCTTCGAATAGCGAAGCCGTCTGTATTATATTGTGCGATATCTATAGTAAATACGTAGATATGTAGAGGATATAAACGACAATGTACGTGGAGTATACTACACATATATACACATACATTATATATATAAATATACATATATATGTGTGTGTATGTATGTATGTTTGTATGTGTGTTTGTATATATATACATATATATGTATGCATGTATGTATGCATGTATGTATGTATGTTTGTATGTATATATGTGTGTATATATATATGTATGTATATATATGTATGTATATGTGTATGTACGTATGTATGTATGTATTTATGTATGATGTATGATGATGTATGTATGTATGTACGTATGTATATATGATGTATGATGTATGATGTATGATGATGTATGTATGTATACATGTATGGATGTATATATATAGTTACATGCATTCAGGTGTCGCACATACTGGTCGCACATATACTCGAATGTATGACGTACTTGTCGTCGTTGTTGTCATCCTCACGTAATACAGAACTCACGAATGATAGAAACGTTTCTGTGTTAACACGCGTGACTTGGCCACTTTAATTATGCTGCCAACCGATATTTTGTTCCGCTCGTTAGAAGACATGGTCGTTTGGTGGAAGAAATCAGACTCGCATCAATAATTCCATACTGGTTTTGAAGTGCAATAAATGTTCAAGCTAGACGATGTGGAATTTTGTGAATGATTTAAAAAAAATTTTTTTCCCCTACTAAACGATTGTTTCAACGATTTTTCTCACGAGTGGTCGATCTTTTATATTTTATTTCTTTATTTTTAATCTTTCCCTTTCTCTTTTCTTCTTTTTTCTTTCATTACTTTTCTAACTTTCTCTTTTCTTTCATTTTCTTTTTCTTCATCCGTGTATTCACTTATCTTTTCAGTAATAGACACAGAAGTAGATCACTTCAATTTTAATTACAGTTTTAATTTTTAATTACAGTCGTAATTTAAATTAAAATTTTTTTCTAACGCACACATACACACGTACCTCCAACCGTATATAATCATTCTATTTCTTTACTAACCTTCTTTTCTTCCATTATGTATTTTTTCTTCACTTTTTCTTTTCTTTCTTTTTTTTTCTGTTGTTCTTATATCTTTTTTTATCTCACATTATACTTGTCCCTTTGAGAGATATAAAAAATATATACATATATATTTCTCTATTTCTCTCTTTGAACGTCCATAAATAACCGAGACGTTTAATCGTTAGCAGACGAGCTAAATGAATTTACACGTAAAGGGACATACAAACGGCTCCCTTCGTTTACTAAATTGCCTCGTGCATTTAAGAGTTAATCTCCTCCGCAGTAACCTAGCTATACCGGGAATGGAAAATCCTTGGAGGTACAACGGAAAATACGTTTATGTATGTCCGGAGAAAGATCAAGGGTGGGGGATGGATGTTAGAGAAAGCAGAAATAGAAAGAGTGAGAGAGAGAGAGAGAGAGAGAGAGAGAGAAAGAACAGGAAAGGTAGGAAAAAGTCGCGCGCCAAAAGTTACGAACAAAATAAACGTCCAATTCAGTAACGCTAACGACCACCATAATTAGCCGAGTCTGTGACTCCTCCAGCAGGTTTCTTCGTATCGAATATCTTCAAACTTTTAAATCGTGCCAGTTGACTTTTCAATTTTCCTGAAAAGAGAATCTTTTCGGTTCAGGGGGAGGGCAACGGTGGCGGTAGCATTGGGGTGTGGGGAAAGGGGGGTTAAAAAAGTTGCTGCCATTTGAAAGTTTTTTTCTTTTTTTTTTTCTTCATCTTCTTTCCTTTCCCTTCTCCCGAATTGAATCTACTTTCTTTGAACGCGAATGCTGCTTCCTTCTCGAATAGAAAAGTACGTACATACCGAGCATGTGATTCCCGCGAATGCGAACGTTACATTAATAAATGTTTATAACGATTTATGTTTTACCTAAAGCTTTTTATTTACATCGTTAATTAACAAAATTATGAAAGTACGTATGTGGTTGTTTAATTATTTTTACACTTTTTATATATTTTAACAACTCGTATACATGCAACGTACGTACGTTTATGTGTGTGTGTATGTAACAAAAATATAAATATGTTGTATATTTATTCTTCAAATTCAATTATAAGATTATTCGAGTCGCGTAAACCATCTCTCTCTCTCTCTCTCTCTCTCTCTCTCTCTCTCTCACTCCTGTTTTGAATTCGACTTTATCGAGAGATACTCTCGAAATAATATTATCCACGCGTTGATACGAAATAGCAGTCCCGTTATCTCAATATTGGTTGAATTTAACGTTCGTTCATAGAAATTTGGTGAAAAAAAGTCTAGATAACGATTGTCCAAATTCGCGATCTTGTATTTTCGAATCGTGCCGAGATTTTACAAGCGTATATCACATGTAAAAATGTTCACAGAGGTGTTGTATATTTACTTTTCCCTTTTTTTTTATATATTGTATTTTATTTGTATCTACGAAGAATGTATGAACGTGTTACACATTATCAATTTGTTACATTCGCCACATTGTTATAATCATAATAACGAATGAAAATATAAAATAGAAATAGAAATGTTCACGAAACGTGTTATTATTTCTAAAGATAAAATATTCTAATTTACGTTTATAACCCCCTCGTATTTCATAGTGGAATTCATAACGCGGATAATAGGTAGAGAACACTTAATTATTGTGACCGTTAACGCGTTCGGTATCTATTAATTTAGTTTGGTAATTAATATTAGTCCGATAGATGCGATCATCATTACGCGTGGCTTCTGCTAATCCGTAAGTATTTTACATTATTCACTATTTTACAACGCAGGCCATTTCTGATTTGGTGTCTGTCAGAAAATTGTTGTATCATATTGATGTTGAATACTATATGGGTATTATATCCTCATTATAAAGCATGTTAGCATGTATGAACATGTACATACACATGCACACGCATGTATAAATAATAACACAAGGTAGATATAATATGATTAAAAATCCTCGAAAATACATATCGAAATTACTATATAGAACGAATTGATTGGATTCGTAATTGCAATAACGAGGCTCGATCTGTGGTAATGTATTTCTTTCCTTCTTTTCTCTTGTTCCTTTTTTTTTTCTCTTTTTTCTTTTTTTTCTTTTTTTTCTTCTCTCCCCGTTTGATATGTTCCAACGTAATGTTCATCTTGATATTATTTATAGAAATATTAGGTTAGCCAATGAGCATTATAATTTAGAAAATTTTTAATACAAGATGGATCGAAAGGTTCATTAAGTGATTAAAAAAAAAAACTCTTTGAGATCTTTCGAGGTTAACATTTTCTTTTAGATTATTAAAAAGTTTTTAGACTTGTAATATCACGTTTTGCAGAATAAAAAAAAAAAGAAAAAGAAAGAGAAAGAGAAATTAGCCTAAAGAAATTTCGAAAAAGAGCAGATAATAGATTTTTAAAAATCACTTAGTGACTTTTAAAGTTCCTACTTAGGAACTTTTGGGTCTCATCCCGTATTAAAAATTCCGACATTATTTATATTGATCAATTCGAATCAAGGATCGATCGAAAGGAAAAAGAAGAAGAAAAAAAAGAAGAAGACGTAATGCTTTCTTTTCAACTATAGAAAAGGAGCTGTCTTTTACATAGATTTGTCTCGGATCGAGTAATCCGTTTCTATTACTTGAAAATTTTCCCACTCAGTATACGTTTAGGAACGCGAGCCGATCTGTCTTCGACGTGAGAGTCGTCGTGTAAGTTCTCAGTCGATTCGACGTTAAAGCCGAGTTAGTTTACACTAGGCAAGACCAGAAGTAAATTTCACAATGCACGTGGAAATTGCACGCTAGAATTAAGCCATACCGATCTCTCAGGGGATTGAATTCGGTCTATGTCGAATGCTCCTTCGAAAATGCTCTCTCTCTCTCCCTCTCTCTCTCCTTCCATTTCTGTCTTTGTCTCTCTCTCTCTCTCTCTCTCTCTCTCTCTCTCTCTCTCTCTCTCTCGTTCCATTTCTGTCTTTGTCTCTCTCTCTCTCTCTCTCTCTCTCTCTCTTTCCTTCCATTTTTCTTTTCCTCTTTCTCTCTCTTTTCATTTTTTTTCGTTTTTTATCTCTCTCTTTTAATAGATCGTATCTATATCCGTAAATTCTCCATTAAACTCGTTGAGATTTCCTAAGGTGAAACGAAGAGAAGAAAGACGATCGGTAAAGAAGAAGTTCTTCGAAGGAAGAGGAACGATACCGCGTGCGAGTCTTTTACCACGTATAAAGAAAACGTTCGGAACCAGAGGAAAAATATAGATTTTATTTTTATTTTAAGATTTGATTCCCCGAGAAACTTTGATATAAGATTATTGTGTACAAGAATGGTAGGTAAGTAAGTACAAGAGATATTTCGGTAAAATCAGAAAACGTTTGACGATGAGGAAACACACAGTAGTAGAACATCTTGGGATATAAACAATAGTGGATTTTATGGATCTTGAACGAACATAAAATACTTCTTGAACGTCTACTCGACATTTTATTTATTGCATTTAATAACACACATTTTTCTGGGTAGATATATATAATTAAGATATAGAATTAATTAATAAGTCTGGCAAATATATAAGTAGCTATATGTAGAAAAAGAGATGGGAAGAGAGAAAGAGAGAAAGAGAAGGAAAGTAAAATCAAAAGGTTTTCCTTCAAATTGGTTTCAGGTTCGGCTTGAAAGAATACGGAGAATATAAAGTTTGCGAGGAGCCTCCATCTGGAAATCTTTCGTTGGAAAACTTTTGGACTTGTATATATGCTTACGGTCACTAGTATTTGCAACGTGAAGGATTCACTTTTCTTTTTTTTTCTTCTCTTTCTCTTTCTCTCTCTCTCTCTCTCTCTCTCTCTCTCTCTATGTCTGTTTGTCTGTCTCTTTCTCTCTCTCTTTTTTTCTTTCCCATATGAAAACAAATACACGCCTACACACACAAATCCTTTATTCTTCCTTTACGATGTAGCTGTCTATGACGGCACATAGTAAACCAAACTTTGACTTGTCGTCGGCGTTGGCACGTACGGAAACGTCGAATTTCAAATGTGACTTTTCTTGTTCTCTTTCTTCTTTTTCTTTTTCTTTCTCTCTCTTTCTCTGTTTTTGTATTTGTCTCTGTCTCTCTGTCATTCTTTTTTTTGTTTACTCATTGATGATCGTTACCGTACGAGTTTCTTCCGTATTTTATTGTCGATACATTTTTCTCTTCGTTCCACACTAGGAAAAATATACGTGGAAAATGCTCGTTTCATTTGTGGGACTCTTTACTCACACTTTTTTCATCGTCATGGCACGGTTCGTTCGTACTGAGAACAAGTAGACGACAAATGTTTCTCTCGACGTTGTATTTTGCACTTTGCAGTCCGATGGGCTCCGACATGGCTTCTCGTTTCTTTTGTCTCTTTCTCACTCTTTCTCTCTGTCTGTCTCTCTTTCTCTCTTTTTCTTTTTTTCTTTTTCTTTTTCTTTTTCTTCACACGACAGGCCGATTTTTATTACGCTTCCGCATCCTTTTGTCGACTGAAACGTAGCTTGTTACTTTCGGCTTATACGGCGTTATTCGAAATTTCGATGGGTACGATTAAAAGTCCTTTTTTTCAATTAACTCGAGTTAAACGACTTTATAAAATGTTATTTTTTCTTTCATGATTTCTTCACAATTTATATATATATATATATATATATATATATATATATATATATATCTTTTTCGTTTTCATTCCTTTTTTTCTTTCTTTTTTTATCCTTTTTTTCTGAATATATGTCATTATATCATCCGATATCATTCTATCAAGAATAAGAGCGAGAAAGAGGGAGAGAGAGAGAGAGAGAGAGAGAGGGAGAAGGAGAGGGAGAGAGTAAATAAGATCGTAAATGAATAACTTCCCTTATTGGCGTCTATTTGTCGTTGACGGTCAATGTCACGTTGGGACATAATTGCTCCTCCTATAAGAAAGCGACATCAATTTGGAGACAATTGAAAACACGCCAACATATTCGGTTTGAAAGGAAATACGTAGGTGGTTGAACAATAGAAAGAAAAAAAGGATGAGGATAGTCAATGGGAATCGTTTGGACAGTTTTGACATGAATGCTACGCGTTTGTCTCTCTTTCTCTCCCTCTCGTCCTTTCTCTTGTCCTCTATCTTTCTTTCTCTCTTTCTCTTTCTCTTTCTCTCCGTGTAACATCGATTCCTATGCTAAGACGTTATCGAGTTCTCTCATAAAAATTGATATGTTCACGTCAGTTCGAATTAATTAAAAATTCGATGTCCCTTATTTTTCTCTCTTTTTTTACCTTTCTGTTGGGAGTAGAATCTTATTACTTCTAGGTTATCTTCGAAATCGATCGAAAAATAGCTTCTATTCTTTTTTCCTTCCTCTCTTTCTTTACACACATTCACATACACACACATACACACATATGTATACAGAGTATCCTATGCAATTAGACACGACAAACCTATGTAATTCAGAAAACTTTTGGCTATGATAACTTCCTAATGTATAAATTTAGAGCATAAGTATGTCAATACTTTAATATAGAAAAAAAATGCATCAATTGGTGTAATCAAAAATATAGATTTCCATTAAAAAAATAAAAATACAATTGTATTTTTCTGATGCACTATATGACATTATATGATGTGATTGCACATATAAAATTATTTTGTATATTATCCACTGTCCGATATCATTTAACTTTGACCTATAACATTTTTTTTTTATATTTTCAATTATTTATGAGATACAGCCTGTTCCAGTTGAGTGGGACACCCTATATATATATATATATATATATATATATATATATATATATATATATATATGCATGTATACCGTTTTATGCCTTAGTTTGGTTTGCGTATTCTGATCTTTTCTTTCTAAACGAGCTCATTCGATTGTCGACTAGAAGACGAGACGGAATTTATTGACTACTTTCGTTGAAAAGAAAACTCTTCGTACCTTTTCTTTTTCCTTTGTCGTTTCCTCCATTATTTTCAATCGTTATTATTTGTTCGTTCGTTCGTTCGTTCATTCCATTTGTTTATTTATACATTTTCCTGTTATTACATCCTTATTCATCGATACAACATTTATTTCTTCTTCTTTTTCCTTTCTCTTTTTTCTTTTTTTTCTTCTAATATTTTTCCCCCATGAAAATCATAAACCATGTCTTTTTACGCCTGTAAACAAAAAAAAAGAAAGAAAAAGAGAGCTAGAAGAAGAAACCATTCATTGAGAAGCAGAAGAACTTTGAAAGAGTCATTCAAGGTTATATTGATTGAAAGATAGATCGATACAGAGAGAGAGAGAGAGAGAGAGGAAGAGAGAGGGAGAGAGAGAGAACAAGAGAGAAACGGAGTACAACAACCTTGCCTCCTTTATTTCTCGCTTCTCTGTAATGGAGGTTAAGTCGCCTTCTAATCGATATATCGAATCGCTCGCCGTCACGAGATCTATCTCTCGTAAACGAAAGGGTCGTATAAAGTGAGAATAATGATCGCGGTTCTGTGTTATTTCTTTTGGAATATCTCATGTAACGTCATGCTCTTATAATATTTCGATGCGATATATGTTTGTATGTTTTTCGATGTACGTTCGAGAAACATATAACATTTATATCTCTTTTTCTTTTTTTTTTCTTTTTCTTTCTCTGAAGAAATTTCAGAATTAATAAAATTTGATTGTTCTTTATTAATCTTCCTATAACTTTGGTCATAATTTCTGGTAACTATATATGCAATCATTTCATCGCAATTTATTCTGCAAGAAGAGGATAAAAAACAAATTATAGTATAAATATATATGTGTAAATACGCGTGAATGTATAGTGTGTATCGATGGAAAATTTACTTCAAATAGGAAGAATCAAATAAACGTTGAAATGAGGAAGATTGTTACCGATATTTGATAGTTTGTTAATTAATTCTCATACATTATGATGATACTTATGTATGTAACCATATCTTCGCAAATTATGTTGCAAAGAAGAGATAAATAAAAAAATGATAATAGGTATTGTAGGTATACATGTGTACATGTTAATATGTAATATGTTTCGATGGGATATTTTATTTCAGGTAGAAAGAATCGAATAAGCATTGAATGAGCAAGATTATTACTGAGATTTGATATTTTGTTAAATAATTCTTATGTGTAACCATTTCGTCACAATTTATTTTGCCAGAACAGCATGAAAAAAGAAGTTGTTATAAGTGGACATATGTACGTGTGAACGCTTAATGCGTATCGATGAAATATTTTAGATAGGAAAAATCGAATGAACATTGAATGAGCAAGATTATTATTGAAATTTGATAGTTTTTTTTAATTAATCTTCATTGATTTAATCATTATAATGATACCTATATAAGTAAATATTTCATCACAATTTATTCTCCAAGATAAGGATAAAAAAAAATTGTAGTATAATTTTATGTCTCTAAGTACATATGTCTATGTACATAGTATATATCGGTGTTATACTTTACTTTAGAGAGGAAGAATCGAATAAACGTTGAAGGAGCAAGAGTGCCAGTACGCGACGAGAATACTCGAGTGGTCGTGAGAGTGTAACATTACCTTCTTTTTCTCACTTCTTTTTCTCTTTTATTCTTTCTCTTTCTCTCTCTCTCTCTCTCTCTCTCTCTCTCTCTCTTTCTTTTTCTCTCTTTCTTTTTCAGATTACGTTTAAAAGTAAGGTAAGACACGCAAGAAAAAATGAGAACAAGTTTAAAACGTCACGAATATCTTCATGTTTCGTTGTAATCATTACAGAGAGTATATCCGTAGGTCCGTTCGGCCGATTCAGTCCAGCTATCCTGGAATCCTGTAATACATCGTATGTTTATGCAAACACTCAATGGAAACAGCAGTTTACAGAGGAATTATAACCTTGTTCCGGATAGCGACGGTCACATATTACGCTGTCGGCTTGTAGATATTCTTCCGGCGTACCTTTCGTACCTTTGGTGGTAAGCACCCCTCGGCGGTGCGCAAACAGTAGTGCATTCACGAGTATCTCATCGTCGTATATACTAACACACATATAGAGAGAAAGATAGAGATAGAGATAGAGAGAGAGAGAGAGAGAGAGAGAGAGAGAGAGAGAAAGAGAGAGCGGGAGAGATAGTTTCTATACTACGTTCGGACCAAACACGCGATGGATACGCTCGTCCGAGTATTACGATAATTATCTCGATGGTAATTAACGTTCGCCACGGATCGCGACGGTGATAATGTCGAGCTTTGTTAGGAGATAATTTCGATTTCCATGGTATATTCGACTAAATCGTACATATACACATTATCTCTCTTTCTCTCTATCTCACTGTCTCTATTCCTCTCTCTCTCTCTCTCTCTCTCTCTCTCTCTCTCTCTCTCTATCTCTCTCTCTCTCTCTCTCTCTCTTTCTCTCTCTTTCTCTCTCTCTCTCTCTCTCTCTCTCTCTCTCTCTATCTCCCTTCCTCCCTCCTTCCTTCCATCTCTATCTCTATGTTTTTCTACGTATATACCTAATGGGTTTCATAGATGTACGGTTTTGCTCCGCCATTTGCGGTTTCTGCCGTTAAGTTGGACACCGTGCGATCGAAAATTGTGGCACGAGGAGATAGTGGGAAAATTGTCGAGCTAAACCGTACAAATAGAGAGAAAGAGAAAGAGAGAGAGAGAGAGAGAGAGAGAGAGAGAGAGAAAGAGAGAGAGAGAGAGAGAGAAAGAGAGCGAGCTCCATCGATTCTCTAGCGTCGAGCTAATCGTAGCTACGTCATCTCGTCGACATCGCCTTTATTCGTCATCGATCATCCCTTGAACGTTTGTTATATATGTATGTGTGCATACATATATATATATATATATATATATATATATATATATCTACGTGTCATGTGTGCGTCTCTCCATCTTTTGTCTATGTACATTCTTGTCTATGTTGAGAGAACTTCTTAAAACGAGTCTCAGCACGATGACGACAACAACGATGACGACGAGGACGACGACGAGAACGACGACAACGACGAAGACGACAACGACGACAACGACGACAACGACGACAACGACGACGACAAAGACGACGACACGCAAGACATAGAGAGACACAACGAACGAAAGACACCCTAACTCATTTGTCTCTTCACCGAGGAGAGCATTCGTCGTCGCTCGGTCGGCGCGCGCGCCCAGAGCAATTCGTTACACTTGAAATCAATTAGCACGAAGCGACGGTAAGTGGGTAAAAGGTCTTGCGGGCTGCGGGAGCTGAGAAGCGGTGCGAGTTTGAGAAATGACGCTTTTCTCTTTACCTCTCTCTCTCTCTCTCTCTCTCTCTCTCTCTCTCTCTCACTCTCTCTCTCTTTGTCTCTCTCTCTTCTTTCTCTCTTCCATTCCTTCTCCCTCGGTCTCTATCTCTCTCTCTCCTCCTCTCTTTCCCTTTCTCTTCTTCCCGTTAATGGAAGGCAAGCTGCGAGTGCTTGTGAGAGTTTGCGAGAAGAAAGCCGAAATCCGACCGATGCACTTTGTCGCGACGTTTACGACGGCCGAAACTAAATCGCGTGCCGGCTCGTGATAACTGCATTTGCAAGCACTTATCGTTCTATTCTCATTCTCTTTCTCTTTCTCTCTTTCTTTCTCTTTCTCTCTCTCTCTCTCTTTCTCTGATTTCATCTCGTTACAGCTCCCGACGCATCGCGGAAACTTCCACCGTTTGGAATTTAGAAGATTGCTCACTTCGTTGTGTGTTTGCTCCGCCCCTGGGTTTCCGCAAACGATAATACAGAATCAGACTTTCGACGTTGTTAGAATTAAACAATTGAGAACAACCTTGAGTTTAGAGTGTACAATGATAATGTTCGTTTGTTTCACAGCAAATTCGATTGGAATATACTTATTTTAGGAATCTCATCGGCGTTCTGCGTTACTTTTATATTTAGTCTATTTAACGATCGTTCTTTTTTATTGTTTATATCTTTTTCCCTTACTTTTTTCTTCTTTTTTTTTTTAATAAAAGGGTACATTTTGTCCACTGGAAAATATAACCGAAATTGCTTTTTAGAAAATTCGTTGAAAAGTCAACGAGTTATTTAAAACGATATTTCTTTCTCTCTCCCTCTTCACCACTCTTTCTCTCTATCTATCTATCTATTTCTCTCTTTCTCATGTATACTGGCGTTAGACCGAGCAACACATTTATCCGATTAAAGGATGTCCGCGTTTGAGGGTTGGCGAACGATCGGAAACAAAATGCGCAAACGCGTGTACCCGTACTCGTAAATTCCCGTATTAATGATGCACCGAAAACACCGAAGGGATTACTTCGCACTCGAATTCACGCCATTACGAAAGTGGTAACAATAAAATATGTCGGCGTAGATCGTGAAACGAGAAGACGTACGTGCATAGGTATTACATACATATATATATTTGTGTTAACGTCAACGCACGAACATTTTCAGAATGATTTCGATAAGTAAGTTGTGCGATGTTTTTAAAATCCTACTTATGATCTTTTTCTTTTTTCCTTTATATTTTTTTTTTTTATACATAAAATATTCTCCGTTGCTTTTGTGTTGATAGTTTTTTGCGTTGTTTAATAAAAGAATATTTTGCACTGAGTTCTTTTTTTGTACAAAGAGGTGATAAAATATTTTTAATAAAATTAATTTATTAAATTGTTCTCCACAATATTTTTATCGTATTTCACACGGGATAAGCTATCTATTAAATTGGCACAAGTCGTAGATAATATTGACAAATATGTTTGACGATGGAAATTATTTTTTTTTTTCAAGATTAGAACGGTTATTTTATTTTATTGCTAATTCAATAAAAATTTTGTTTCGTAAAAATAATAATGTTCATTTTATTATGATTCTTAATTCGATAAATTATTTTCCAACATTACAGTAAAATTTTCATTTTATTCAATTATATAAGTAATATATCTAAATAAAAGTATATTTCCTGAATACTAATTCAATAAATATTTTCCGACATTATAGTAAAATTTTAATCTTATCCAATTAGTTATTCTTATAACTTGGATAAAATAAAAGAATTTTTAATTAATAATTTTTTCAAGATTATAACAAGTTTAATATTATCTAATTATTAATTTAATAAATTCTTTTTCAAAATATTATAGTAATTTTAATATTATTCAATTATTATATAAATAAATTCTCCTTTCAAGATTATATATGTGTGTGTGTGTGTATATATATATATAACAATTTTAATATTATCTAATTATCCATTAATTTAACTAAATATAATATAATATTTAATATTTACTATAATTTTTTAAATTATAATAATTTTAATGTTATCTAACATTTAATATATAAATAAATTCTAGTTGAAGTTTTTGCTAAATTCAATATAATTCTAAAGTAAGAGAAGAGAAATTTAGCAACGATATCTAACATTTAATATATAAATAAATTCTAGTTGAAGTTTTTGCTAAATTCAATATAATTCTAAAGTAAGAGAAGAGAAATTTAGCAACAAGTAAATATAAATCTACTTATTCCAGGTATTTAAATATGAATGTTTGAATGAAGGAACACGTGTGGTAATAGTCTCTTGGGTTATTGTAATACGACGTCTATTACGAATCGGATGAATCATTGCGTTAGGAAGTTTCGATCCGTGTTACGATGTTGTTCGCATTATGTGCCGTCTCGATAACTTCGTTCATAGGAGATATAGCAAAGGTACGGAGCTTTCGCAGAGGGAGACAGAGATATTAGAGGAATAGGGAAGAAGGAGGATACATTGACACTGAATCCCTCCAGCGTTGTCGTCGTTGTAACGGTTTAATAGTAATTAGTAATTGCAATGCGCGTTGTACCGCACCGCACCACACCGTACCGCATCGCTTGTATTCCGCACGTAATCCTTCTAGTTAAAAGCTTTATTAAACTAATTAGGCAGCCATTATAAATCGGGACCGAGTAAATTCAAGGACGATATGTTTTCAATCGTTCTACTTTTACGACGTTTGTTTTCAAAAAAAAATAATATAAAAGAATAATTATCGTATTATTTATTTAATTATTCATTCTTTTGTAATTTTTGTTCTTTTCCTTTTCTTTCTTCCTTTCTTTCTTTCTACGTCCCGCATGTGTATTACTCGTGATCCATAGAAGCATTTCTTTTAGCGTGACGTTAACCGATCATTTATCATTGATCTTTTCACTTTGCATAGCCATGTCACAAAAACTCTGTAGAATAATTCATTCGCTTTTACGATCACGCGAAACATCAATCTCGTAACACGATATTCTCGAATGGTGGCCAATTTGTGGTCGAAACCTTTTTCTTTTTATTCTTTTTATTATTTTTCGTTTTTTCTTTTTTCAATTTATATTCTTTTTTTTCTCTCATTCCTTTGCAATATCTCCGTGAACGTTTCGAGCGTATCGATTTCGTACTATTACGTACGTTTCTAATAAAAAAAAATTATTCTCGTGGGGAGGGAAAAAAGGAAAAGAGAAAAAAAAGGAAAAACGAAAGAAAAAGAAATTCAAATCTCGACGAAACCCTTCGCAGTATAGGAGTTCGCGCGGAAGAAAATAATTTGTTTGTCGAAAGTCTTCGCGGTATGCTTACAACGCGTTGGAGCGCTTTACAAAACGAGAGGAAAATGTAAAAGTTGTGGGTGGCTTGCTAGGAGAGTAGGTGAGGTGGGGTAGAGTAGCACGAGATACGGGGTAGAGGGGAACGACAGGGTACAGGGTGCAGGGTGATACGTGCGCGAGTCTGGAAACGCGATAAGAGTTAAACTCGAAATTCCTTTGTTCGTTGTGTGTGGGATGTCTGCGCAAGCTGAAAAAAGGAACAAGGGAAAAGGAAAAAGAAAACAAAAAAAAAAAGAAAATAAAAAGTAAAAGAAAAAGGAAAATTCCCGTCGTTGTACTTTTTCCTTTCTTTTTTTTTTCTTTCTTCCTTAAACGAAAAGAACGAGCTTGAAACTGGAGACACGTATATATACCGTTAAAAAAAAGAAAAAAAAAGGAATTGAAAAAAAAAACGTTTCTTTTCCTTGGTTTAATCGGATTTGTGAGATAAAAATAAAAAAATAAAAAAAATAAAAAATAAAGAAATAAAAAAATAAAACAATAAAAAAAAGAAAAAGAAAAGCAAAAGAAAAAGAAGAAGAGTTATCTACGTTGATATTTGTTGTTTGATCTCTGCGAGTAATTTCACAAGATCGTTCAGCGTAAGTATGTTATCGCATGATTTATGTTCAAATATTATGGTAGGTATACCTACCTAGGTCGAGGTCGTTGCGACTTTGATCAAAGTATAATATCATCTCATTTTCGTCCTGACTAAAGAGCCGATCGCACACGTTCCTGACACTTTCAGTGCAGACTTATCGGACATGATTTATCGATAGTATCAACGTAATTTTACAATGCCAATATATAGAGAGCGGTAAAATAGGACAGTTATAATAATTAATTTTTAATCGATATATACATATATATATATATATATATATATATATATATATATGTATATACACATATAGGAATAATTAATGTATAATTAGGTGAAATTGTCAAGCGCTTGAATTATGAAGTATACACTGTATAAATATATACATACATATATACATATATAATTTGCGTTTGAGAGATTCCTGTTCTCGTTCGACAAATTTCGTTCTGTTACTATTTTAAAATTTGTCCCGCTCCTCTTGATAATTACTTCAATGTACATGTTCGCGCGTACAGGAGGATCTGACGTGTTTGAAAATTCTGTTTTGTGGTCAAAGGAAAAAAGATAAAAGAGAGAAGTATATCTAACGTAGGCGCTCTCGAAAGTAAAGGATTTTATTAGGTCACTCGTTTCCCAACGAGATGAATTAACAGAGAGATACCTCAACGATTACTTTTTCTGCGTAATTCGACGATGGACATGATTAACTCGTTGATTAATGTCCACACCAACATAGATATACTTTGTACCGTATTCTACCGGACTGTCGTTCCAATGATGTTTCATTATTAAAAAGTATAATGTGCCTAAAGATCTTCTCTGGTTTGAATTTTCGACCAAAAGTCCACAATTTTTATTCTTTTTACATTTTTTTGAAGCTCATAACCTAACTTCTTCGAAAATTCAAAGCTTTATACATAAAATTGGTAAAAAAATAGAAGTGAGGAGTCGTAGTCTATCGGTACATCAACCTTAGAAAGAAAAAAGAAAAAAACAAGGAAAGAAAATGAATTTTTTGATAATGATAATAATAATAACATTAAACATTTGCATGCAAATAAGTGCCGTGATATAATCGGCATCATGCATGTTTTTATTCAAATTAAATGAAAATATTAGAAATATAATGTATAATTATTTTTTAAATATCTACTAATAGTGATAACACAGCAATGATACTAAAAAAAAATTATGAATATTACGTTTATTTTGATAGTAGATATAATCTTGTCTTATGCAAAAAATATATTCGAATCAATGAGGAGTATTATATTGCGTTATACATATTCCTGTGTAACTTCGAAATATTTAAGTATATGTATATATATAATCTGTTTTTTTAAACCTTATCTCATTTTACCATGATAAAATTATTTGTCAGTTCATATACGAAGTTTATAATATTTTCTTTTTTTAAGTCTAAGTTATATTTAATATATTATAACAATATCAAATTATAATATACAGAGTAATTAAAATAAATAATAACAAAAAATGAACTTCTTACGAAGTAAACTTCGTTTACCCAAGTTGGTAGTTTGAGAAGCATAAAGCGCGGCAAGAAATTCGATCTTTGTTTAGAATGTAATTTAACAATCGGCGATCAGCGATACAAGGTTATACTAGTTAGGAACTAACAAATTTATAATACAATTTATAATATTTTGTAATGATAAATGACCCTATATGATACGTCCTTGAATTCTTCTCAACAAATGTCAACTAACTATGAAAAGAAAAAGATATTATTCCGTTAAAAAAAAGAAAATGAATTTGGTTTTGAAATTTCCTACGCTATTCGACTTGCAAAAGAAAAGGAAGAAAATATTTGCACCATTTGATACTTAGTATCAAACGAATCTGTAAAAAACATTTTATTGATAGGCTCAGTCCCTCCCGAGATATTTCAATTTTTCGAGATAAATACACCTTGTACATATATCGGACGTTCAAAAGATAATGTTACAAATGTTTATCTCGAAAAGATGACGTTTTCGAGAAAAAATTATTCAGACAAGAATTATTTTATTTTGAAGAGAAAAATATTACGGTACTTATTGTCTGTTTTTTCTTTTATTTAATGGAAGGTACCAAAATCATTTTGAAAAGATCAACTTTGTGTTTTCAAATGATAATCTATCATAACTTTGTAATGTCAATATATTCTACGTAAAAGCTTAAGTAAATTTCGTCTGTAATATTTTTTCATCCCAAAGTAGAAAAAAAAATCAAGCTGTAAACGATTAAAACAGATCTTGTTCATAGATAATCAATAAATTCGATTCCTACTCGAGTATATCTCTTATTTAGATATATATAAAATATAAAATTTATTTTTCTTTAAGGTTAATTTTTATTTTATATAATTTTTCGATTAGTGTTTAAAAGTCTCGAAGAAAATATCTACATGATGGTTGTCATAAATCTCGAACGATTTGAAAGCGTACAATAAGGTTCATTCCCGTACGTGTTATCAGCTCATTAGCACATCAGTGGGATCGAACATTCATTATCGATAGTTGTGTGCGTGCGCAGATGTAATGTGCGACGAGGTTGGAACGTCGCGACGGTATATCACCGCTTTACAGAGTTCCCGATATCCGCGTTACAGTGCTTCGGCAATGCGTTTCGTCGGCAATTGATTCTCTATCGTTCTGTCGACTCCGACTCGGTCAGTATACATATATATCCTGCAAGCTCGGTGAGCGCACGTACCGAAACGTCGACCGTATTTTCCAGCATCCCTTTACCCTCCATACCACCTCTCCTTATCGCCCTCGTTTTTACCCTCGAGCGCTTTCCTTTCGATGTCCAGCCGCGAAACAGGAAGGAAATGACGAGTACCGAATTCGTTGCGCTGATCGTACTCTCCTGAACACCATTTGATTTGAAAAAAGAAGCAACGAAAGAGCAAGAGAGAGAGAGAGAGAGAGAGAGAAAGAGAAGGAGAGAGAGAAGCAAAAGAAACATTCAAACGAACGATATTCCGAAATTCAAACTTCGACAAATAAACTCTTCGAAATTTTTCGCACGTTTCTTTTTTTATTCTTTTTCTGTTTCTCTTTTTTTTTGTATTGGGTTGCGTGGTAAGCTCGTCAAAGGTTGCTTTAGGATTGCCCATACGATTTGAAAAAGAAAAAAAAGAACACTCGAACGAATGATATTCCGAAAATAAATTCGAATTTCCGCAAATTAATTTCTTTACATTTTTCATCACGTTTTCTTCTTTTTTCGTTTTTGTATTGGATTGTACTTAAAAGCTCGTCAGAGATTACCTTAGGGTAAAGTTCATATGGTTTGAAAAGTAAAAAACGAAAAACGATAAATTAAAGCGAATAGTATTCCTAAAATAAATTCGAACTCGAGAAATTAACTCTTTGACATTTTTCGCACGTTTCTCTTATTGTGTGGTTGTATTGGATCGCAGGAAAGTTCGTAGGCAATTGCCTCAGGGTTGGCCATTTAATTTCAAAAGAAAAATTAAAATGAATAATATTTCGAAATAAATTCGAACGATTAACTCGTTGACATTATTTCCTACGTTTCTTTTCTTTTGTTCCTCTATTGTATCGTTTAAAATGGTTCGTCCGGTTAGTGTTGGGTTTGGCCATACCATTTGAAAAAAAGATAATTAAAATGGGAGTGATATTTCGAAATAAATTCGAACGATTAAAACTTGTTGACATTATTTCATGCCTTTCTTTTCTTTTATTTCCTGTATTGTATTGTTCGATAAATTCGTGCCATTTTTCTCTTCACGTATACTCACATATACCTATGTGTTGAAACATGTTATTACATGTCTATATAAATATATATATAATATAAATTTATATATAAATTTATATATATATATATATATATATATATATATAAATATATATATAATATAAATTTATATATAAATTTATATATATATATATATATAAAAATACATACATATATTGTCTTTATAAATTTTTTATTGAATTGTCCAGTAAGTTCGTGCCATTTCTAAACACAAATACAAATACATACATACATACATACATACATACATACATACATATATTAAAACATGTATTAGTTTTGTGCATATGTAGATATAACGTATATATAGAAATCAAGTATTGTACTAAGCATTTATAATTTTTTTCTGTTTTTTTTTTTTTTTAATTTAATAATATTTATTTGAATTTTGTGTCTTATCGAATACAAGATAATCGGTATAGAGAAAGATTCAGCACAACCCAGTTACATCAACCGATTTCACGAACGAGTTAATTGATTTTTCTTGTATACTTATTTTCTTTCAAACTCGCGAAAATGATTCTAGTGGAAGGAACGAAAATATCCGATTCGTGGCACGCTTCTCAAACGTCCGCCTTCTTGTAATCAAAGGGACTTTCGGAGAAGAGCCTTTCGAACGCAGAAGCGTCACGCTGCAGGAAAACGTGCGGTAGGATGTACGTCTCTCTCTCTCTCTCTCTCTCTCTTTCTCTCTCTCTCTTCCTCTCTCTCTCTCTCTTCTTTCTTAAAATGGCACTGACTGACCTATAACTGAAAAGAAAGAACGATATATATATATATATATATATATATACATATATAAAAGATATAAGAAATATTCTGTCCAGAATGAAAAGAAGACGTGTAGGACGTCCCCAAATCGGCTGGGTTCGTCATAGGACGAACGAATACGATATTTACGGGTCGCTGAACCGACGATCGACGTTCCATCCACGATCTGCATTCGACGTCTTCTATCTCTTTTCTCTGTTCTCCCATAAGTCCCTGTTCCCCCTTCTTTCGTTCACAAGATGGCACCCATCCCTCGTCAATTTTCTCTTAGTGTTCGACTGATCTCCCTACGTGGCGTATCGGAAAGAGACACGGGTTGGCTAACGGGCCGATCTATGCATCTACTTATATAGATTCATCGAGATGCTTTATTGACATTTTACCAGTAACGTCATCGAAAAACGCTTTATTTCTTTACTCTTCTTCTCCTTTTTCTTTTTCTTCTTTTTCTTTTTTTTTTCTTCTTTTTTAGAAGATAAAAGAAACGAAGACACATTCGGTGACAACGAAAACGTTTTAGTATTGTATATATTTTCTTTCTAAAGATACGTAAGATAGATAAATATAGATAGATATTTATCTTTTTACATTATTGATCGTTGATCGATATTCAGAATATTTCAATTGACTGTTCTTTATATAATACTTTTGAATTAATCGATTGATTCGTTGATGTTATTAAAGTAAGTTATAGAGAGACAAAGAATAATTGTGAATAACGATGAAATTTCAGTTGTTTTTGAAAGTTGTATTTTTTTTTAAAAGTTCATAAAGAAGATAAATATAAATGTTTCTCGTTGATCAATATTCAAAGCATTTCAATCGATTTTTCTCTACGCTGTAAAATTAATTGAACGCTTCGTCAATGTAATTCAATTAAAAAAATCAAAGACAAAATTTGTTACAACGTAAATGTATTCGTATTACTCGTACGGTAGTTATTTTATTTGTAAAAAAAACTAAAGAAAAGTAAATATAGATCCTTTCTTTTTGTTTATTTATCATTCATCGATATTCAGAGCATTTCAGTCGATTGTTCTTTATATAATTATTATTATTTATTTACTTGTAATTTTATTATTATTTACTTACTTGTAATAATATTTTAGAACTAATTGATTTATTCGTCGAAGTTATTAAAACAAGAAAGAAAGATTAAGACGAGATTTGTGAACATTTTTATTATTTTCGATAGTTATTTTCTCTTTTTTAAAAAGAGATAAATACGATAAATATAAATGTGATTACATAAAAAGCGATAAATATAAATGTTTCTCGTTGATCAATATTCAAAGCATTTCAATCGATTTTTTTCTACGCTATAAAATTAATCGAACAATTCGCCGAAGTTATTAAATCAAGAAAGACGAAGATAAGATTTATGACAATGAAAATGTTTTAGTTGTTTTCCATAGATATTTTTCCTTTTTTAAGATGTATAAAAGAAATAAATATAAATGTGTTTCGTTAATCAAAATTCGAAGCATTTCAATCGATTTGCATTTCAATTGATTTTTATCTACGCTATAAAACTGATCGAACGATTCATCGAAGTAATTAAATCAAAAAATCTAAAAACAAAATGTGTTAGAATAAATGTATTTGTATCGCGGACGATAGTTATTTTATTTATTAAAAAATTTATTAGCAAGGATAAATATAGATCGTTTCTTCTTTTAGTTATTAATTATTGATCGATATTCACAGTATTTTAATCGTTTGTTCTTTATACAAATAATTAAATCGAAAATGAGGAAGATAACATCTGTGATAACGAAAAAGTTTTAGTTGTTTTCGATAGTTACTTTTTTTTTTTTTAAAAGGTACGTAATTGAGATAAAGATAGATGTGTCTCCTTGATCAATATTAAAAGCATTTCAATCAATTTTTATCTACGCTATAGAACTGATCGAACGATTCGTCAAAGTAATTAAATTAAAAAACCCGAAAAAAAATGTGTTAGAATGTAATTGTATTAGCACTGCGTACGATAGTTATTTTATTTATAAAAAATACATCAAGAGAGATAAATATAGTTCGTTTCTCTTTTCAATTATTGATCATTGATCGGTATTTATGACATATTAATTGATTGTTCTCTACAATATACATAAAACATAATCGATCGAAATAATCGAAATAATTAAAGGAAATCCGTGTACGGAAAATTAGAGACAAAGAAGAAGTAAATTTTACGGACGCATTAGATTTTGTTTTAGCACTACTCCGGCGCCGCTTTTATGGACTTGGCAGAGGAGCCACTCCTCTGTGCGCACGAGTTCGTACTCGCGCATACACATCTGCATATCTCGAATATTGTAGGAACAAAGGACCAAATCCGCGATACTTTATGCTCTACCCATTTCTCTCTCTCTCTTTCTCTCTATCTCTCTCTATCTCTCTTCCTCTTTCTCTCTGCGGTCTTCTAATCTATAACTTGGCAACTTGGCCATCGAAAGGCCGTACTGTAATGAACCTAGGATGTATTTGTAGTAGTTTAAGATACGATTTTGTTAAGCGTTCTCTCTCTCTCTCACTCTCTCTCTCTCTTTCACACATAGACATACATATACATATACATACTTTCATTATCCCATAATAAATTCAGTCAGAAAAGATAGATATGATCCACGGAAAAATACATTTTTCTAATTTTTTCAACACGCCTGTATATTTGAGTCCATGTACGTATACTTTTGTCTGCTGCTGTATGTATGTGTGTGTGTATATATATGTGTATATTTATGTGTTCGTGCACATAACTAGATAGGATTAAAACCGAAAAATAAATCTGAAAAAAACTTTTTGACATGCTTTTGTAGATTTGAGTTAATACGTCTAGATATACATGCTCATGTTTATATGTGTTCGTGTATTTGTACGCGTGAACACGTGACGCAAGGAAGTCCGATCGTTAAGCGCAGGGTCGTCGCTAATGTCGTCTAGGAGGATAGGAAAACTGCATTCCTGCAGCGTGCTTAATTTGCTTTCCGTTTTCATCTACGTGCTCGTTCTTCTTTCTTTCTTTTTTCCTTTTATTTCTCTCTCTTTTATTTTTCGGGTCGTTTTCCTTTTTTAGAAGCATACCTTTGCAAGCGACCTTCTTTATAGCGACTCCTGAAGTTAGGCCGAGGAAAACTTAATCCCTCTCGCCACACCTGCCACCCTTCTTTACTATTTTCCTTCTCTCTTTTCTCTCTCTCTCTCTCCCTCTCTCTGTGTTTTTCTTTCTCTTTATTTATTTCTTTCTTTCCTTCTCTCTCAGAGATTTCATTTTCCTGCTCAGATTCGACAGATTTATTAGTTTCTTCACGTCGTTAGTAGTTAGTAAAAAAGTATTGCTTTCTCACCTAAAGCGAGCTGACACCGATTCGTGATCGACGATCCGTCCATTTTCGTGAGTCCAATCGCATGTCGTCTTATAGGGAAAAAGTAGAAAGGAAACGATAATATAATGGAAATTCTCTGAGGGATAAAAGAAGTTTTAGAGAAAGAAAAAGAGACAAAGAGAGAGAGAGAGAGAGAGAGAGTGAGAGAGAGAGAGAGAGAGAGAGAGATGTTATCTCTCGAAAGACATTATCTTCCAAAATTTTACGAATGTTATTGACGTTTAAATGGAGTAGTATACTTTTCTCTGATCAGAGATATCGAAAGACGAATTTAGTAGCTTTTTACAAGCGTGACCTTTTTTCCATGATCCTTCTTTATTTTCTTTCTATCAAACTATTTTTAAAACCGAGAAAAAGTTTCTATTGAAGTAAGTAAATAGATTATTATTTAAATAAACGCATTGATAACAAAACAAATAGAAATAATTATTCGCTTGTTTTTAAGATCGAATTATTATAATATAAATTATAGATATCTTTCGTAATATATGTATATTGTGTATATGTATATATATATATATATATATATATATATATATGTATATAATATGTATATAATATGTATATATATATATATATATATATATATATATATATATAATAACTCGAATTTCTTAGATGAGGTGATAAATGAAAATATGTTTCTCTGTGAACAAAGAAACGACAATTTACGTTTATTATTCACTATTTAAATTTTATTTAATATATTCTTTATGAAATTTCTTAGTAATCTCTCGTGCATAGGTCCTATTTCCTGATGCCCGTTTTTCTTCAAAATCTTAACGGCTCGACTAGTAAATAACAAAAGTCAATCGAAGGGCGGGACATGAGAAGCGCGGCAAATTTAACTTAAGAAAGTATACTTTCCTTACATATATATATGTATATAATATGTGTATATATATATATATATGTATATAATATGTATATATATATATATATATGTATATCATGTATATTTATATACACATGATATACATACATACACACATATATATATGTATATACACACATATATATATGTGTGTATCGATCCTTGTCGATGTACATTTTATTTATTCGTCGTACCGATAATCGATGTTCTATCGTATCGTGAAAGAAGATTTCGTAATCGTAGAATGGGAAATAGGAATATTTTATTGGCATCGATGCTTTCGGAATATCCCTCATTAACGTTCCATTAGTTGAAAGAGGTAATAAGATATCCCTCCTTTCTTTCTCTCTTTATTTCTTTCCCATATCGTGGCACCTTATCGTGAGTGATTTTATAAGCGAGTATCGTTCTTTACGACTTTCTCTTGGAATCGTGTCGTTCACATCGTCGGTCATCAAGGTTTTAAGGGAAAAATTCGTAAGCTCGAGGGGGGGTGGAGAGGAAGAAAGAGAAGAAGAAGGTGATGTTGAGGTTGGGGGTTAAACGCCTTCCAGCTTCTTTACGGCGAGTCGCGAACTACTTAGGCCGTGGAAAACTTAATTTCCTCATTCTCTCTCTCTTTCTCTTTCTCTCTCGCTTTCTCTCTCGCTTTCTCTCTTTTCTCATCCCTTTTGAGAAAAGTAGTACGAACGGTCGAGCTAGCCTGCTAACGTTCTCTTCCTCTTCCTCTTCTTCCTATTTCTCCTCCTCCTCTTCTTCTTCCTCCTCTTACTCTTCTTATATAGAACTTTATGCCGGCGTCGCCCCAGGCGGTTCTCATCTCTAATTTCGACCTTTAAAGCGTCATCGCGGTAAGTGTAACCCGTGCTCTCTTTAAAGACCCAGGAAAGATCTTCCTCAGTCTCTCTTCTCCTTCGTCGAATATATTTTCCTACCTACCTTTCTACCTACCCTAACCTATCTCCCCTCCTACCTACCTACTCTACCTTCTTACCTACCTCTTTAGTACGCGTATGAAGTTTTTATCGACTTAGTACGAAACTCAACCGAACGCGCCCTCCTTTCATCGTTATTAGCGCTTTATTAATTTTCTTAAGAGGCTACAGTATCGTTCCATTTTCTCTCTTCATATATAGATACTTATATCAAAAAACCATGCTTTCCAATATCTGAGTATACGTAAATCTTCTCGAAAATGAGGCAAATGTTTATCATCAATGAGAATGTAATGAATATTTGTGATTTTAAAATAATGATTATTTTCATATGTTCGAATTTGTATCTCTGTTCAGTATTTGTCAATTTTCATCGTAAAAATATGTATTTTTCAATGAAGATAAACTTTTTAAAAGTCATCAAGTATATTAAGACTTTTTTCGTACAAATTGAGGATAGAAATAAAGTGATAAAAAAAAATAAAAATAAAAAAGAAATAAAATAGAAATTGGTTGCAAATTTGTTTCTACCACATTTGAAGTATTATCCTCGTAGGCATGCATATATTCATGACGATATACTCTTATGTCATTTATCGTTATTGATACAATACAATATACATCTATATTTTATACTATCATGTTTTACCTATCACTCTTATTCTATAATCTTTTCACGTTCTTACAAATCTCATCTTTAGTAAGTCTTTCTCTCTACGCCCCGTTGAAACTTATAAAAGATAAATGAATAAACGGAGATCTATGAACCTAAATTATACGCGGCACTGCAAGAATATATAGATATATGTATATAGGTATGCCTGTTTTAAAATTCCATTATTTCGTTGATTCGAAAACGTGTGATAAAAGGGGGCCAGTTGTACCGTCTTCTTATATGAGAGAGAAAGAAAGAACAAGAAAGAGAGAGAGAGAGGGAGAGAGAGAGAGCGAGGAAGAGAAAAAGAAAGAGAAAGAGAGAGAACATCTCGTTTTCCAACGTTGAAGGTTCATTTTTCGACGAGAGTACTGCTTACGCATTCCAAATATTTCTTCGTTACGACACTACACGTTATTCTGTCACGTATCTTGCTCGTATGTAATATCCGACAATGTTGATGCTGGTGGTGTTGCTACTGGTGATGTTGCTGCTACTGATGTTGTCTTTTCGCCCATTGTAAAAATCATAGTAAGACGAATAGAATTTTCTGGGTTTCTGTTACAGATTAAACCGTAAAGATGAAAACATCGAAATTTATTTTCATTAATATTCTCCTTTACATACTTCGATTTGCCATTAAATTGATAAGTAGGAAGTGTGCGTTTATAGAAGAATGTATTTATCATATAAATAATTAAAATTTTTTATCATAAATCATAATATAATAGTTGGGATTATAAAATTAACATATTTTTTAGACGATTCTTAAAAGACGATTCTTAAAAAGATTCTTCCTTTCTTTTTCGTTTTTTTGTTCTTCTTTCTTTTTGTCATTTAAAAATGTTAGTTTTCTTTCTTAGTTTTAGTAGTCATTTATAAATATTTCTTTTGATATATTTTTTTTCTTTTTGTTGAATAAACTTTTGAAAATAACCACGCAAAGAAAGTTTCGGAGAAGAAGAGAAACGTTTTAGCGTCGCGTTTCCTTCATTCCAACTTACCCAAGAGGATTTCAGATGCAACCTCTTTAATCTCACGGTATTAACAATTTGTTATACCATCATCTACCGTCTTCGTCATCATTCTAACACGAATTGGCCATGTTTTTGGAGAAGATTTGCTAGTCTCCCGAAAACTTTTCCCATTGCCTTGCTTTCCTTTCTCTCTCTCTCTCTCTCTCTCTCTCTCTCTCTCTCTCTCTCTCTCTCTTTCTCTTACTCTCTCACTCTCTCTCTCTCTTTTTCTTTTTCTCTTACTTTTCCTCACTCTTTTTTTTGTTAACTACTGTTTTTTTCCTCGCTAACAGAGTTTTCCTTCCTTACAATTCCAAGAAGGAACTCTTGAAAACGATCTTCAGTAGTTGTTATAATTTTTTTATTAGTCTTTTCGCTCGTTTAATAAGAATCTTCATTAACAGTTGGTAGATCTTTCAAGAGGGACGATTAGATTTTACTTCATTCCCATCGGCTATATAAGACTCCGGAGTTAAAGCTTTGAGGACCGTCGTTCTTCGAGAAATAAGAAAATATTTTTTTTCTTTTTCTTTCCTTTTTAAAGAGTTCACCTTTGCTTTAGGTTGAAAGACGGGAATGCAATTTTTTAACGTTCCCAAAAGAGATTTCATTCGCATATAATATGGAATTTTCTTGATAAAGATAGAGAGAATCGAAAATGATATTGACATAAACATCACCTTAAATGTAGATTTTTATCAACTATCAAGAAAGAAAAAGAGAGAAAGAAAAAGAAAGAGAGAGAGAGAGAGAGAGAGAGAGAGAGAGAGAGAGAGAGAGAGACAGACAGAAAGATTCTAGACAGAAAGAATAAAATGGGGATCAAACGAGACAAGATTGGCAGACCAAGGAAAAGAAAATGGTGGCAGGGTTTTCTAAGGCTTCGAGTCAGTCGATACACGTCCATGCTTTATTTGATTTTTCTTTTTTATTACATTTTCTTTCTCTCTCTGTCTCTCTTGAAATTCTTTGCTTCACCTCTCTTTCTTTCTCTCTTTCTCTTTTTCGAAATCCTTTACCTTTTCTCTCTCTCTTCTCTCCCTCTCTCTCTCTCTCTTCTCTCCCTCTCTCTCTCTCTCTCTTCTCTCCCCCCCCCCCTCTCTCTCTCTCTCTCTCTATCCCTCTCTGTCCCTCTTCCTCTCACCTTATCTCCTGTATCTAACAACGTCGACTCACGGCTGATAACGAGCGAGTACATAGCTTACATCGAATCGCTTCAACCGAGCGTGCGATAACTACCGTGTGCACACTCGTTACATTCGATTCAATTTCGTCAGTCGATGTGTACGTTTCTCGATCGAAGGGCAAAGCCAAGTAGTAGAGGAGCAAATTCTCTCTTATATAGGTATATCTACCTATGTATGTATGTCGGAAAACGTAGAGAGGAAGAGACATTTGCTCTCGTTCATTCATCCACTCGTGCTCTTAGATGTTTCGAAGCAAGATATCGAATCGATCGTAACGCACAATTCGATATCTTCTTTTCATGATAATTTCGTGTGATCGTTCACACGGATATATATATATATATATATATATATATATATATATATATATATATATCATAACCGTATTTATCTATAGACTTTTCGTGGATATGCATATTTTATTTCGGTTATACGTTAATCTCCTATTTTACGTTCGTACTACGCTCGTCGATCCTACGCAAGAGTAGATGCCGTTAAAATTGTTGATAGCGCGTTAATGTTTTGATAACAGCTTTCAAGTAAAATACGTGTTTTTTTTCCTATGAATACGGTTATACTGTTTTATAAGTATTACCATAGCTATTTCCCTCTGATAAAATTTCAAATTGAAATAATGGAAGTCATATCGATGATTCATATCAAGTCTCTCTGTTTATCTCTCTCTGTCCCATCTCTCTTTCTCTCTCTCTCTCTCACTATTTCTCTCTCTTTCTCTCTCTCTCTCTCTCTCTCTCTCTCTCTCTTTCTCCCTCTCTCTCTATTTCTCCCTCTCTCTTCCTCCCTCTCTAGGACTACATTCGCAAATTTTCGATATATGCATATACATATACAGAGGTTGTTTATTTTAAAACAAATCTCGATAATACGAATAA
>NC_060960.1:1047500-1067500 GCF_910589235.1 Vespa crabro
GATTTAATCTCGGCGCGACGTCTCCTGCCTGCGGTTGCCCTCTTCGGGATTTCTCCACCTATCATGTGGATTTCATTTTTCCGGTCAAGAAAAAAAATAAAAAAGAAAAGAAAAAAAAAGGCAGGGAGAAAGAAAAGTTCGATCGATTCAGAACGTTCCTGCGATTTGCTTAGGCAGCACACAGCTTTCTCTCTCTCTCTCTTTTTTTCTCATATACACAGACACACACATACATACTCATTCCCTTTCTCTCTCTCTTTTTCTCTTTTTCTGGTTTCATCTCCCTTTGATTTATTACAAATTCATTTTGAACGGTTTTATTGTCGAATAGTGAGAAGGAAAAAGAAAAAGAGAAAGCGGGAGAGGAAGAGAGATAGACATATAGAAAGAGAGAGAGAGAGAGAGAGAAAGAGAGAGAAATAAGATTTAGAAGGATTCTCTCTGAACAGTCTTTATCGCGAATTCGTATCGCCATGATGATGTTAAAATCGTTACGATACTTGATAGAGATAAGGGAAGATCGGATAATTGCGTGCTTTGTTCGAATTCATAGTCCATAGAGAAAGAGAAAGAGTGATGGAGTGAGTGTGAGTATGAGAAAGGGGGGGGGGGGAGAGAGAGAGAGAGAGAGAGAGAGAGAGAAAACGCGTAGAGTTCCAGAGACTTAGAAGTCTAATTGAATTGACGGCAAGTGTGCGATATCGGAACATTGTTAGCTATATCTAAAACTGGATTTAACGGCCGTTGAAAGAGGAAAAAATTAATAAGATCCTCGATGGAGCGCTCAACGATCGAATATAACACAAGTCACTTTAGTGATCTTCCATCACACTCCTGTTTCTTACTTTCTCTTTCTCTCTTCTTTTGAGATTTAAAAAAGGAAGAGAAAAAAAAGAAGAAGGAAAATATATTAAATAAAAAAGAAGATCAGCCGATTATATATCTTTCCATCGAATTCGTAAAAACTTTCTTGAAAGATCTTCAAAGAACTTTTTCGTGTAGCGTATAGATCGTTAGATTAATCATTTCGTTCTCTCTCGATCGTCGATAACGTATAACCCAACTTCATTTTTTTCATCTTCCTCTTCCTCTTCTTTTTCTTCTACTTCTTAATGTCTGCTTCTCGGATCGCTTATTTATCTTCCTAAAGTGCAACGTTCTCGTCCTTCTTCTCGCCCTCGTCCTCAGCCTCGTCCTCGTTTTCGTTCTCATCCTTGTCTTCGTACTCGTCGTCCTCGTTGTCGCCATTGTCGTCGCTATCCTTCCTTGTGCTGCCTCTCAGTTTTTCTTCTTGGTTTTACGCGATACCGAAACTGAGCTTTCGACAAGTTTCGGGAGCCATCTCGAATCTCTTCGTCGCGGAAACTTTTGAAAACCGTCAAGTGGAAGAAGAGTCCGAAGGACGAGCAGTCGAGTGTCAAATACTTTGGAAAACCATACGAAGACAAATCTTTGCTCTTCGCAAAGTGACTCATCTTTTAGTATATACACACATACACACGCATATATATATATATATATATATATATATATATATATATATATGTATATATATTTGCAGATATACACAAATATATATGTATATGTATATATTGTATACACAAAGTATCAAAATTACACACAGACGCGCGTGCGCGCGCACACGTACACACAGGCATGGAATGTTCACCAGATTATTATAGAATTTAGTCTTTTTTTTTAAAAGGATCAAGACAAATCAATTTTATTTTTAAGAAGATGCAGTCTTTGTCATAAATTTACTCACATTGGTTTAAACTTTTAAAAAATCTTAAATGGCAATTGCAAATTCACTTGAAAGATCTTTTAATTTTCTTTACAATTATGCTATTTTTTTTAAATTTTTATTCGATAGTTTCTGAGAAAATGCGTCCTGAAGTTTCAGGTATAATAAAATACAAATTCAGTTTTGAAAATAATTTTTATTTTATTAAATATTGAAAATGAATGCCACATCATCTTATATACATAAAATCTTCACATACACATATAGGTATATTATATATTGTAGAATACATCAATGAAATATATCAATTAATATGTTTTATTAAAAAGTAAAAAATTTAGTCAAATTAGTTTCAAACTAGTTTCAAACAAATGTTTGATCTTCTAAAATTCAACGGGAACATTTTATCCATATTATCAAACACTTTAAAAAAATGTTATAATAACAAGAGAAACAGATATACCTTGTGTATAAATATATATTTGTTATAATATCGTATTAAACGATTAAATAAAATTGATTAAATTATAAAGATCGATAAATTGATTTGAAATAAATATTTACTCTTTCCAAATACATGAGGAAAATTTCATTCATATTATCAAATAATTTTAATAATTTTCATATTAATAAGTTAATAAGTTCATATTAATAAGTTAAGTGGGTAATACCCTAATAGATAAAAGGTAAACTCAAATACACAAATACATAAATATAATTACATATATATATATATATATATAAATATATATATATAATATTATAATATATATATATATATATATATATATATATAATTATGTATATATATAAACATTTCGTATTTCACCCTCGAGAGCTCTACGAAAAGTAGAGAAAGAACGGAGAAACTCGAAAAACCGCGTAAAGTTGAAGTTCACACGAGATAATTACGAACCCGCGGAAGTTTTTAAATCAGAAGTTTAGTCAGTCGACTAACGGGTTTGTTCCATGTTAATACTTCTTCCGTAGAAGATCCGGGAAAGATATAGGAGACCACGTACGACTCGTCTCCCATTCGGATGGCATAATAAAAATAATTAATGTCCACGAAACGATGTTGCCCATGTGCATAAAACGTATTACTTTATATACGTGTATACTCGTATGTGCAAGAATATATACGTAATATGTATATATATATATATATATATATATATATATTATAAATATTAGATATATATATATGTACTAACGTGTATTACATATATATAATCGCATGTATATACGAGTAGTGTGGTTGTAATAAAATTCGCTGTAGCCGTTCGTAAGCTTTATATTTCTACGAGTTTTCCTCGACGACTAGGACGACTAGGACGACTAGGATGAGATATAGACTTCGATTCGAGTTGGATAAAACGAGTTTTGCGCGGATCGTAATCGCATTATCCTCAAAATACATTTCCTACGTGTGAGAGACGATATATGCGAGATGATAACGTGTTCTGTTCTTCGTTCCATATGGTTTTTTTCTTTTTCAATTACGTGCTACGAATTTATCGTAAATAGGTGTATTGTTTTTTTTGTTCTCTTTATTTTCGTTCTTTCTTTTTTTCTTTTTCTCGAGACACAGATTTAGGTAGAGCTCCAGTTAGATTTATAATTTCGATTATCGGCGATAATAATTTCGAATAGAAAAAGCTTTTCAATCATTTGAATAGCATGCTTTGAGAGATCCCAATCGGAAAGGGATAGAGAAGACAAAGAGTGGAAAATATATTGTTGAAATCGACAAAAGAGGAATGTGTGTGTAATATATATATATTTATTTATTTATATATACGTATATATACATATACATACACATATACACATATACACATACACACATATATATCAAACCGAAAATTGGTACTTCGGTCATTTGGAATAAATCCTATTTCGTGTATCCTTTGACACCTAACGTTCAATGAGAGCAATGGTTGAGAGTATGCAGGTATGAGAAAGAGAGAGAGAGAGAGAGAGAGAGAGAGAACGAGAGAGAGAACGAGTTAAATAATCGAGAAAATTCAAATGTGTGTGGATCGATTAAATGCGCACGCTTGTCTACTTGATATCAGACTCTCTAGATCGATCACTTTTAATGATTCGAGACTACGAGTGAAAAGCACAAGCTTTAATTAAATCGATCGTGTTCGTAACATGTAATCCTGAAAACGTTACTGCGTACGAATTACTTGCTTTCCTTTTCTGTATTTTTTTTTCTTTTTCTTTCGTTATTTTTTTTCTTCTTTTTTCTTTTTTTTTCTTCCTCTTCTTTCTCTCATTGGATCTACCGATGGACATTCAAGCGAATTCGTGGAGGGGTACTGATCGATCTCGTTAAAGTTAATAGCCGTCCTTCCTATACTTAAACGTTACTTAGACGATATACGATTCTCCGAGATCCTCTAAGAATCTGCTCATCTTCTACTTCTTTTCCTTCTTCCTCCTTCTCCTCCTCTTGTTCTTCCTCTTCTTCTTTCGAGTTCCATCGAAGCGTTGATATCATGGAGCAGGATCTATCCCAAATTCAAAGTCTTTTTTCTAGATCGGTAAGCCACGATTTATCATGCTCCATTTGCTTGAGATAAAAAAGGAACAATAGTTGAATTAAATATCATAAAGTCGTTTAATTTTTTTTAAATCTATGTACATGGATTGATCATAAATCAAGGATCAGCTGATTTGGTAGGACTAATAGAAAAAAATATATGTACATATTAAAAAAGTGTTGTTATACGTATTAAAACAATATATATATATATATATATATATATATATATATATATATATATATATATATTTATATATATGTATGTATATTAAAGAAATTTTGATGATTTCGTTATCAATGTATGCCAAAAATATTTTTAAAGTATGAAATGAAACATTCAATGATTCTTACTTTTTCATATGGAAAATATTGTATTTTTTTTTTTTTTTTAATTAATTAGATATTTTTAACAATTATCTTTAAAAAATTATTTAACTAGTATCGATCTAAAGTTAATAATTAACGATATATATTAGCGGGTATTATTATGTGATAAACAATTTTAAAAGTCCGTGAAAGAAATAGAAAATATACGAAACGTTCTTACAATAAGTTTAATTATTAGCTTACTAAGGCTATTAATTGAAAACTAAATACTTAAAAATTAATTTATAATAACAAAAAAGAAAAAAATAATAGTTTACTTAATTCAATAAATGTTCGTAATGTCAACTGTTTTCTTTTATGCAATCGATATCTTGTGGTCATATTTTTTCCTACATTTTGTAACATTTCTGGTTATATTAGATTAACGGCGTTTATAATTTTCTAATGTAGTTCTGCTAGATTTCTATTTCATTAAGATTATTATTATTTCTATTTATATAACATACTTCACGCGTTAATATCTCGTTAATTATTAACTTTAAATCAGTACTTGTTTTAAAGAATTCTTTAAAAATAATCGTTTAAACTATTTAATTAATTCAACAACAACAAAAAAATACAGCTTGTTCCATAAAATAGAAAAAAAGAAAAACTAAAAATGATTAAAGTTACGATTTCTCCGAAAGTCGGATATTTTACTTCGTATTCTTAAAATATTTAAGACATGAGATCATGAAACTTTTTTGATATATATATTTTTCTTATTACTTTTAACAAAGAATAGTCTCATTAAAATTAGTATTAGTTTTAGTTTTTGTTTACATAGCATATTTCACGCATTAATATCTCATTAATTATTTATCTTAAACCAGTATTTGTCTAATAATTTTCTTAAATTAATTAATAAAAATATCTAATTAATTAAACAAAGAAAAATATAGGTCGTTTCATGAAAAAGGAAAAAAAGAAAAGAAAAACGAATTAAAAATGATTAAACTTACTAGTAACTTACTAGTAACTTACAGTAACTGAAAGTCGGATGTTTTACTTCGTACTGTTAAAATATTACATGAAATCATGAAACTTTTCTTAATACATTTTTCTTTTCTATTGTTTCTAACAATTTACTCATTTATAGATATTTAACCGGCTCTCAATTTATAATCAATTATTATATCAATTAATATATGTATATATAATATATACAATAATTATAATCAATTAGTATATCAATGATTTATTTATTATTTTAATAATGAATTGACAATTGGAGTAGAAAAGGAGGAATGAAAAAAGTGTTCGAGACTTCGTTGTTGATAATGTGTGTTGGTAGATATACACTTATGTAAGTACTTCGGACAGAAACCGCACGGGGTCAACTTTGAATCGTGTTGGGGGCTGCCAATTCAGCATCGGCCCCTTTCATCCAGCCCTGAAAAGTTACGCGAGCGCTTAATGGCACGCCTTTAGTACTCGTTGCTCCCGAATTATCACCTGCCTTTGATGAGCTACATAATTCAGTCAGCCGCCGAGCGGTCTTACGCTCGGTCAAAGGGCTTGCAAGTGGCTTAAACAAGATCGTTCGGCCGTTCTCTCGGTGTGACGATCAACCAAGTATTTTGGCTGACGGTTATCGTTATCGGTGAACAACCCTTAAGAAACGGGACGTAGAGAATAAGCGGCCCATGTAAACTGAATTAGATGGGAAGGTTGAGATAAATTTCCTTGATAATCAAAATTTAAAGCAGCCCTATCGTTATCGCGATAACTCTAATTTTTCTTATCGTCAACATTTTTTTTTTTTATTTTTTCCCGTCGATTACATCAATACCTGGTGACTTCTAAATTTTCTTAATTAACTACATGATTTTTACATACATCTAAAATGACTTATTTAACACAATATACATATATAAACATTTATATTATTATTGCCGCATTTGATTAATTATCGATTAAACACTTAACCAGTTTCATACAATTGACGGATGAAGAGAGAACTAACGTGTTGATAGATTATCGAAGATCGATGGTAGATAATTACCGAGTCTTCTCAACATACATAATGCAATAACGGCATTCGAGTACGGGACGATTTATAGCCTCGGATAATGTTCGTCGATAATATCGATGTGTAGAAAAGCATTGATATACGGAAGACGGACGAACGAGACACGGATATCCATCTTTAATCATTTATATCAGATGAGAATCACTAACGAAAGGATTATCTTTATGATGATCACAAGAAGAAAACGAAGGAGTAGGTCCAATTGTCGCGGAGGACATCCGCACTGTTGTTTACACCATTTTAGATCTAAGACGCAAGAAATAAGTTTACGTTGGTGTCATTGTTGATTCTGTCTTTGGTTACACTAGGTATGTACATGCACTTGAAACGAGCATTTGTGCGCGCGCACACTTAGATACTTATACAGACTAGAAACTCGACGGGAACGCAACGTCCGCAATAAGTTCGGATAAACGTTAAAGCGAAGATACACTGCTCTTGTTGTTGTTGTTGTTGTTGTTGTTGTTTACGTGAACGCTTGTGCATTCTCGTAGGGAGTGGTGATACGTCTACTGCGAGATGACTCCTGCTGACTGTGGGTGACAGTTTCTTCTACGGTAAGAGAGTAAGAGAGTAAGAAAGATGGAGATAGATAGGGGGCGAGAAAGAGAGAGAGAGAGCGAGAGAGAGAGAGAGAGAGAGAAATAGATAGATAGATAGAGATAGAACTCTCGATATATCAGCGTCGCCCTTTAACCCCAAATAATTGTAGGACTCCCTCGGTGGCGCACCATCCATACGAACATTCTGTTTCGTAGTTAGTTTCGAAATACTCGAAGCTACTACCAATGGTAATAGTAACGCTTGGAGAGACGTTAAAATAATTCATTTGCGAGTTGGTACCACGTGTTCCGAGACTCTGACTATTCCCCTTTTCGTGATAATAGCCCCGAAAATACGACTTAGAGAGATACATACGTATGCATGTACGTACGTTACGAATGATTCTCGAAATATTTTGTCTGAATAGTTTGTCTCCGTCCTAGCATTGTTTTTCGTTCTTTTTTTTCTTAAATATCATATGAATACGTAATCAGAATTTCACAACTTCCATTCTATATTTTATTGTATAGATACAAGTATATATGTATAATAATAATAGAAATTGTGTATTAACTTAAAAATTTTTAAGGGTTTAAGTCGTTCGAAATAAAACGATATTGTAGATTTCTTGTTACATTGTCAGAAAATTGCGGAAAAATGTCGGGGATAAAAAGAGAGACAGTGTCTGTGTGCATGTGAGAAAGAGAGATAGGAAGAGAGAGAAAGAAAAAGAAGAGAATCTCGAGCCTCCTCGATTCGGTTCTTTTCGTGAAAACGTTTTAAAATCTCTGTTTTCTTCCTTCTCGTAACAGCATCATTTTGGTCATATCCCACAGGACGAAATAGAACGGGGAGAGAGAGAGAGAGAGAGAGAGAGAGACAGACAGACAGATAGACAGACACAGAGACGTAAATAGAGATAGAAAGAGAAATACTCGACCGGATCGACTTCGGTTTTACGCGCATCACCTACCATACAATCCCGATTTTGTTCAACCTGGAAAAGAAACAACGGCGGGAATCCGAGGAGCATCCGAAAACTATGCGATACCGTTTTATTTTACTCTCGTTCGCGACCAAAAATCAATATGGAAGGGCAAATATTGGCGTATTTACGAAGCGCGTTATAACGTGCGAATGAAACAGCCAACGGCAAAGAAATAGAGAAAAAGAGAGAGAAAGAGAGAGAACGCGTGAGTGAAAGATAAAGAGTGAGAGAGAGAGAGAGAAGGAGAAGAACGTCGAAAAGGCAAGAAGGAAGTTTAGGAAGTAATAGTAGTAGTAGCAGTAGTAGATAGTAGTAGTAGTAGTAGCAGCAGTAGATCGTAGTAGCAGTAATAGATAGCAGTAGTAGTAGTAGCAGTAGGAGATAGTAGTAGTAGTAGCAGTAGTAGATAGTAGTAGTAGTAGTAGTAGTATTAGTAGCAGTAATAGCAACACTAGCAGGATAAGCTATTTAACACGAGGAAAAGAGGATCCTTTCTTTCTTCATTCTTCTAACACAAAATCTAAAAAGATATCTCTAGTGCAGAGAACTTTTGTGAGTAACGCTTAGAAAAACGATTAACTCTTCGCTTAATTGCACGGCGAAGATGATGAGAGAAGAAACAATGTATATAACAATAAGAGGATGATATACAAAACACAACAAATATATATATACATACATATATGCGTATGCATACATGACAAACACATATATATATGTATTGTAGGTACATGTATATATATATATATAAATGTTAAACAAATATATATATATGTTAAATAAATTCATTTGTTTCGTATGAAATACGATATAGAAGTGGTTAGATTTTTTCTCTTTATGTGTGTGTGTGGACGCACGTGCTTCCTTTTGTTTTATTTATGCTAAGTAAATCGGTGCATTCAGCTCGTTGTGTAGAGAGAATCGCGAGAACCTTTCCAAGGTTTAAAGGAAATCCAAAATCCGTCACGTTCAATGTGTATAAAGGTTATCTCCCTTCCGCTTAAATGCTACCGCTCGTTCCTTGGAACTCTCTCGGATAACTAATGTATGCAGTAGAAAGGCTGAGTGAGTTGCTGGTTATATATATATATATATATATATATATATATATATATATATATATATATATATATATATATATATATATATAGAGAGAGAGAGAGAGAGAGAGAGAGAGAAAGAGAGAGAAGGAGAGAAAGTGAGCAGCATAGTTTCTGCTTTACGTTTTGGATGGTATCTGAGAGAGAAAGAGAGAGAGTGTGTGTGTGTTAGAGAAAGAGAGAAAGAGAGAGAGAGAAAGAGAAAGAGGGAGAGAGAGTGTTAGAGAAAAAGAGAGAGAGAGGGAGAGAATGAGAAACTTTGGTCAGCGAGAACGAACGAGCTGCTACTACTAGTGGGTAGTCCCGTGGGAGAGAAAGGGGCACAGTTCGAACTAACCGAAATCCGCGAGGAGATTTTTCTAAGAGTCTTGTGGAGAAGGGAAGGTGGTCTGGTGCGAGGGGGATTGGGGCGAGGGTGGAGCGCAGCAGGAACGTTAAAATATCGCGCTACCTTGCTGGGAGAGGTGAGTTAACGTGTAAGGGAAGACCGATGTAATGTTAATGTGTTCGAGAGAACTTCGCGAAAGATGCCCTTCGAGGATAAAACGATTTACTTGCGTCTCCCTGTAGAGAGTAGAGTGATATAGAAGGAAAGGATCTTTACCTCTCTTTTTGTTTTTTTTTCGTCATTTTTTTCTTTCTTTTTCTTTTTTTTCTTTATCGATCGATGGACGATTAACACAATAAAAAGAGAGAAAGAGAGAGAAAGAGAGAAAGAAAGAGAGAGAGATGGAAATATTTATTTTGAATGTATACGAGGTTTATATGAAATATTGTGGATAAAAAGTATTTAAGTAAATACACATTTAAATCAAACGAAAATTACATATAAATAAAAGATGAATATACGTTAAATGTACGTAGGAATAAATAAGAGAACGGATATAGCGGAGTGAAGGAGAGAATGAGAAAAACAGAAATGTGAGCTAAATTAAACAAACAAAAAATAAACGCTGGAGAAAGACGGATGTTATAACGTCGAAATCAAAATAAATGACAACAGTCGATGGTAGGAGTTCGAATGAAATGGTCGTTTATCTCTTAAAATGTCTCTTAAATTTATTATACACATCCCTATCTATCTATTTATCTATCCATATATTTCTTTTAATTAAATCAGTAATTATTTAAAATTAAATTTTTCTCCTAGATATATATGCCACTATATATATATAACCTATAATTAATACATTTTTTTTCGGTGTGAAATAAACAGACAACGCGAAATAAAAAGGAAAAGAAAGGAAAGGAAAGGTGCATATCGAGATAGTGTCGAGTGTTTTGCTGAGCGTTGAACGTTTCAGAACAAAGAGCCGTCCGTGAGATCGTAGTTTAGAGGCCGATAACGAGTCCGATGCGAGTTCAATAAAAATAAATATAAAGAATACCAGAGAAAAAGAAAGATATACCGAGAGGAACGATGCAAAGTTAATACACGCTTCGTGAGAGATTCACAAAGGTTCTATTTTCTCGAGGGAGAAACATTTTATCGAGCTTTCGATCGGTACCAAAGGATAAAATAAAATGAAATAAAATAAAATAAAATAAAATAAAATAAAATAAAATAAAATAAAATAAAATGAGAGAATAGAATAGGAAAGGAGTAGAAGTAAAAGAAGAAAAAAACGAGGAGGAGAAGGAGGAGGTGGAAGAGAGGAGATTGGGTGGGAAGGTGGGGAAGGTGGGGGGGGGGAAGAAGATAAGTAACAAACACATGGATACGTATCGTCTTGGTTCGAATTCGCGACCGAGTTTAAAGGTTCGAATCGTAAGAAAAGGTCGTTTTTCCACGTAAATCCATGTTCTTTGATGATCGGCAACAGTAAAAGAGGTAGACCGCAAATAGTAGTAAAAGAGAGAAAAGAGAAAGAGGGAGAGAGAGAGAAACGACTTGTTACGACAAAAGCTACCAAAGAAGCTTAACTCACCAAGCGATTTTGCGAAATCGAAGAGAAGCAAGTTTCCCGTGTACTCGAATATGATTGAAATAAGTCCGCTTTTGACGTCCGCTTTTGAAAACGTAGGTAATATTCTACGTTTCGGAGATCGTCTATGGAAAATATAGTTATGCGTGGTAAATCAAATTATATAGCTAAGTATTGAATTGTCCATAAAGTTCGTGCTATTTGCTACTATGTATGTATGTATATATGGATTAAAACATATCAGTATAACAATATAAATTAAAGATGTATATGTATAATATTTATTTTGTGCATATATTAAAATGAGATATATTTGACCAAGTCTTTGTAATTTTTCCTTTTTTGTTTTAATAATTTAATTTTAATTTTGTGTATTATTAAAGATTATATATATATATATATATATATATATATATATATATATATTTATTTATTTATTTTAAGTTTATAATTGTTTTTAGTTTTGCGAATTTTCTTATAAAATTGATATAGTATTACGAAAATGTATTAATTTCATGGATATATCGAGTACGAGATATTTTTGATCAAACCTTTATAAATTTTCTTTTTTTATTTTAATAATTTAATGATACGTTTTAATTTTGTATCTTATTAAAGGTTATATAATATATAAATTCTTTTCAATTTTGTGAATTTTCTTACGAAATTGATATAGTATTATAAAAACGTATTAATTTTGTGTATATATCGAATACGAGATATTTTAAAATTTGCTTTTTCTTTTCTTTTTTTTTCTTTTTTTTGTTTTTGTTTTTTTTTGTTTTTTTTTTTTTAATTTGATGATATATTTTAATTTTATGCCCTATTAAAACTTATATAGAGATACTTTTGGACTTTGCAAGTTTTCTTACGAAATTTTCTATATGCACGTAACAAGATAAACATGTTCCTTTATGTAGGAAATAATTATTCACAAATTGTCGTTAGAGATAGTTTAGATATAGTACCGATGAAAATTCGTGAAACGTGAACCACCTGTATACGTATAAAGGTATAGGAAGCATGGTGATGAATATCGATCGTTGTCGCAAAGATTTCGTTAACGGGATGCTGGGCGATTTCGCGCTCGAAAGTCTACTTTCCGCGAGTCCCGTACGAAATCCTGTGAGCTCAAAGGAGATTATGCGAGCGTTATAACGCGATAGGGATGGTTACGGGAACGATCCGGATCAACGTTATGACGGTGGTTGGCTATTCGTGTGTTCGTGTGTTTTGTGCACGTGTGTGTAGTCGTAGTTGTGTCCTGCGCGCGTGCTCCTTTGACATGAACACGTTCGCACGTCTACCGTGGCATGATAAACGGTGCCTCTGTTCTTCCTCTCTCTTCTTCTCTTTCTCTTCTTCCTCCTTTATCTTCTCCTCCTTCTCTTTCTCCTCTTCCTCCTTTACCTCCTCCTCTATATTTTCCACCTCCTCCTTCTCCTCCTTCTCCTTCTCCTCTTCTTCCTATTTCTCTACCAATACCACCATTACTTCCTTCTCTTCGTCTTCCTTCTCCTTCGATGGTCTGTTCCACGGTTGGTCCGGTGACGAGAGGAAATTAAACGTGAGTCTTGCGTTACTATACTTGTGAGAATACGAGGATAGATAGATAGACGTTCCCTATCTAAAAGAGCTTTAGTTCTCGAGGAGTTTCGTGAGACTACTCACCTAAGAAGTTGAACAAGAACGGACACGTGTTCAAAGATAATCATTCTCGTCTTATTCTAGCTAATTACCAAGAATTTGGAATCTCGATGAATAGAAAGAAAGATAGAAGGAGAGACAGAGGAAAAAGAGGATTTGGGGCTACTGATGCACTCACGATCTATTCGGAAAATCATGAGTTTACGATGCATTGATTTTGATGTTGTTTATTGCTCAACACTTCTTTTGAAAATTATCATTTATGATTGTTAATATTCGTTTTCAATCGAGGCATGGAAACAGTGTATTAATTTTTCTTTTCTCTTTCTTTTTTTTTCCTTTTTCGTTAGATCCATTCATATGTTTTAATTAATATCCGCTGGATATCTGCTGGATATTAATTAAAATATATATAACGATTTTGCGTTCGGTCATTTATTTACTTGTTTAATTGAACAAGGTGTAGGAGGAGAAAGAAGAAGCATTTTCGTAGAAATGGATTCGAGAAAGAGAAGGGCAGAGGAAATTACGGACGAAAATCGAGGAGGTTCAGATCGCAAAGAAAAGTGTATGTATATGTGTGTGTGTGTGTGTGTATATATATATATATGTCTGAGAGAAAGAGAGAAAGAGAGAGTGAGACGGGGGCGGCACGGTTTCATTAAATCTTTGTCACCGACCTTAGCCAGACAAATGCCAGGAGATCCTATCTCTCGACGGTTCTTACTCCCCTTCGCACCTTCTACCCTGCGGTTACATTTTTCCGTGCTCGAATCTCGAAAATCTCCGTCGTGGCTTCTTTTCTTATGCTGAAAACACTTAAATGACGTTAGAAATATTTTCCACATAGCATGAAAGAATCTTTATGTTAAAATCGTTTATCGAACTTTCTCACATCGATCGTTCGTTCGTTCATTCTCTCTTTCTCTCTCCTTCTCTCTCTCTCTCTATCTATTTATCTATCTATCTATCTATCTCTATTTCATCTAGTTCCAACAAGATCGAAGAGAAAGGGAGACACGCGATATGCCGCACATGATTTGAAATGGCGCGCTGATATTGACACGTAGCTTCAAGAAATCCGAAGACGATTTGAGCAACTCTTCTCGTAGATAAAAAAAGAGAGAAAGAGATATTTGTGTGCGAGTGTGTTTGTATGCGTGTATATATATATATATATATATATATATATAGTATATATACGATACGTACGCATATATGTATTTGTGGCTCTGTATGTGAGTGAATCTTTAGAAAAGTAAGTACAAAGCTTTTCGTTCGAATATCGAACGTCTTGAAAAAGAGAAAGAGAGAGAGAGAGAAAGAGAGAAAGAGAAAGGGAAGATTCTCACTCTCTGAGTTTATTTCCTCTTTTCGATCCTTCCTTAAAGCTCCTCTCTCTCTCTCTCTCTCTCTCTCTCTCTCTCTCTCCCTCTCTCTCTTTCCATTCCTTAAAGGCATCCATAGCATCCTATCTATCTATCTATTCATCCATCCATCTATCTATCTTTGGGTACACACGTCGGTAGAAAGAATCAGACGCCTCTGGCTTTCATCGTCCCGTCTCATTTCCGAACGACTTATCCTTATTCGCTTTTTTCTCTCATTTTATCGCTCGCACAGAGTCTGGTCCTTCTACATCAAGTTGGGTGAGAAATGTTGGTAGTATTGCTGGAACCGATGCTAGAGGTAGTGCGGGTTTGGAAACTGAAGAAAGAAATGGCACCATAAACTTCGTGTTCTCTTCATTGTCGAACGGAGGCGTTTCACCGCACAGTTCGTAAATAAACCCATGTTTCCGTGCCGCTAGGAGAACAGGTTTTCTCTCTCTCTCTCTCTCTCTCTCTCTCTCTCTCTCTTTCTCGCTCTCATTTCGAAAGGCTGCCGTTGCTAGTAATGTCGAAGGAGGGTAGCTGCTTCCTAAGAAAAGATATTACAGTTTCGGTGGGAGTTGGGTTTGTGCTTGGATCCTACGATCGTTTGCAGGGACCATAGGAGTTTTGTGCTTCCGTAAATTTGAAAAAAAGGAAAGGAAGGAAAAGAGAGAAAGAGGAAAGAAGAAAGAAAAAGAACGAGAGAGAGAGAGAGAACATATGAAATCGTCCTTTCTACCAGCAGAAGCTTGCTTTCAGAAAGCATACTATACGGGCCAAAATCTTACGACTGATTTTCGTGATTTTTCAAAGATCGAGTAGATCGAATTTCTGAGATGAAAGGGGACACATCGACTTTCGTGATAGATAAGACTAAGAGATCGATTACTTCTCTCTTTCTCTCTCTCTCTCTCTCTCTCTCTCTCTATCTATCTATCTATCTCTTTTACTATCTCTTTTGCTTCGAAGGACGTTCAGGATATCATCGTACACAGACATACACACACACACATTTATATACACACAAGTGCTTTCCTGTGTAAGTGGATAAGGATATCGTGGGTTGGTCTCATCGATTAAAACTCTCCTCTTAACTAGGGAAACTGTCTACACTACGGTTACCAATTACGTAAATTTATCGAAGGCACTTTCCGCCATGGCGAGAACTTCTCTCCCGGCAAATTTATTTCTTATTAGCTGGTCCGAATCGAAGTACGCGTACCTATACATTGAAAGAGAGAGGAAGAAAGAGAGAGGAAGAAAGAGAGAGAGAGAAAGAGAGAGAGAGAGAGAGAGGAATAAAGAGAAAGATAGAGAATGTGTGTGTGTGTGTTTTATCGACTTAGCGATCGCTTTTGGCCTCTCGAGAACGCGCCCTTTCCCTTCTTTATCACCGTAATTCCCCTACATCTCCTTCTCTCGCGATCCGATTGATCGTCCAAATCGTTGGGATAATGTGCCTATACGAGAGTTTCGTACAATATACATATATCGTAATCGTTTTTATCGTAATGAAAATTTTCTTATAACACCTGAGAACCAATAAATATGGTATAATCAAAGTATTCACTGGATTTTTGATTCGATTTTATTAAAAATAGGTACGATTTAATATATCGTGTTTTCTTTATATATCGTCATAATTATTAATCCATTTGCGATAATATGTCGAATCTAATTCGACATAAAATTTCATTCTAATGAATCTTATATTTATTATTTGACTTTTTACCTATTTGTAAGTAATCTTAATGATTAGGTTCTATCATAGCCTTTCTTATAGTAATAAACATTTTCCTACAACACGTGAGAACTAGTAAATATATTATAATCAAAATATTCACTCGATTTTCGATTTGATTTTTTTTTTTTTATTTCTTGCTTTTTTCAAAATAGATACAATGTAAGCTATCGTGTTCTCCTTATATATCATCGTATTTATTAGCCCCTTCGAAATTCTATATCGAATCTGACTTTATAATAAATTTTGTTCTAATGAAAGATAATTTTTTTTGAAAACAAAGCTTCATACGCAAAAACTGTATTCTACATTTATGACTTATTTTCTTCACGAGAAATCATCCTTTGCTCGGTTATATTACTGCTACTGGAATATCCTGCGTGTATATATATATATATATATATACATGTATAATATTTTTGTATACATGTATATACATGTATAATATGTTTGTATACATGTATATACATGTATAATATGTTTGTATATATGTATGTACATGTATAATATAAATGTATAATATTTTTGGTATTTGAAAACGATAGAGATTAGATAAAAGCTCAGTTTACTTTAAGATTTATTTCTTAAATCCAAACAGCAGAATTTTCTTCTAACTTTTCGTCTGACTTTACGATATTGAACGAAAGTGAGCAACTTAGTGCTGACCAGTTGAAAAGAAACGACAAGAATAATTCCGATCGTAAAAAGTAAATAACGTTTATACTCTTTTTAATTGATAATGAATAGTGCAATAAATCAATGTTTTTGAGTTAGTGAGTCAAAGGTAGATAGATAAATAGAAAAGGACGAAAAGAAAGAAAATGACGTTCTTGTAATTTGTATAACAATGCTCGAACGGGTAACTATGGGCACAATGCCACCCATCGAGAAAAGTTCAATGTAGTTTGACAGAGGTACAGGTTTGCCATTTTATGTTCTTCGAATAATGGGCATTGTTCCTGTTCGACTATTAGAAACCCCTTGTACTTTCTACCATTGGCTTTCCTTCTTCCTCCTATTCACTTTTCTCCTCCTGATGGAAAATACGCCTCGTCGAGCCAACCGACAAAACTTTCGACGATTTGCATCGATCGATGTTTATGTATGTTTCCGTAGCTCTTCGACGAATACTCCCATCGATCTCGTATACTATATATATATATATATATATATAGTGTGTGTGTATGTGTGTGCAATATTTTTATATTATATATTATATATATAACTCGAGAGTATATGTAACTCGATATTTTATTTCCAGAGTCGTAGCATTTTGAAAATAATTTTAAGAAGTTACGTACGCAAACAAGCTCGAACGTTTTAATTTCAGGTACAATGGCAAAAATGTTCGCTAGATAGTAAATCATTTTGCTCACTGGATAATGTATAAAGAATCTTTTCTCAACGCATCTGGGTAATTTTCCGCGTAGAAAAAAGGAATAAAACAAAAAGAAGAAAAGAAAAAAAAATAAGAAAGAAGTACAGAAAAATAAAAAAGAAAAAAACATAAATCTAGGAGAAACTTTTCGTTACGAGTAAGTAAGTACGGCTTTGAGCGAACTGCACTTACGGCTTTTTAAGGGATTTTCAAAGCCTTCGTTTGAAAAAGTCAACTGAGTAGGTAGAAAAAGTAGGTCGGTTTAGAAACGTCGTGATGCATTATTAGAAAGGTTTTTCTCATCAGGTTGGTAGCTTCGTAAAAATACGAGGAGGTTAGAAAAAAGAGGAGGTAACTCGGTACCATAGTCATTTATGATCGAAACGAAAACTATTAGCAATTAAGAATTTACATATTTACTTATTTACATATATATATATATATATATATATATATATATATATATATATATATATATAATAAATTCAGTCTCTTAAATAAGATCAATCTCTTTTTTTAACTAAACAATAATTTTTCATCAAAAAGGAGGGAAAATAAAAATTGTTAAAAGTAAGAAAAGATTTTCTAAACGTTTGTTTTCTAAACGTTAAAGAAATGAGATAATTACTTTGATGATTTTTGATTAAAACGAAAATTATATAGCAATCAAAAACCTATACACACACATATACACATATATTCCAACGAAAAGATAATAAATTTTAAAGATAATCCTAAGATAATTCTAAAGATAATCCTAAAAGATTAAAAAATGTGATTGATCTTTTTTTTAGCAAGCAATAATTTCTCATTAAAAAAAAAGAAAAAATAAAATTGCTAACAACAAGAGATTCTTTTTTTATTATACATTTGTTTAGAAAAATGAAACAATTATTTTCATATTTTTTAATTGAAACGAAAATTATTAGTAATCGAATGATAAGAACATATCGAATGATATCGAATGAAATTATTAAGTAATATATTCATGTATTGTGACGAAAATTTTATAAATTCGGTAATTGATATATTTTTTCAAGTAGGCAATAATTTTTCATTAAGAAGAAGAGAAAATAAAATTGTTAAAAGCAAGAGAATATTTTCTAAATATTCGTTAAAAAAACGGTATAATTAATTATTGTAATAATTTTTAATCGAAATGAAAATTATTAGCAATTAAGAATCTACGTACATAAGTATATTATATATTTCAACGAAAAATTAATAAATTCGATAATCCATCTTTTGTTTTCAAATAGCCATTAATTTTTCATCAAAAAGGAAAAAAAATAAAATCGTTAAAATTAAATGATTTTCTATAGAGGTTTGAAATATACATTCGCAATGGATGGAACTTGCGTAAATTCGCTTCGCTCGTCTGTATCCTACCGCATCCGGCACAATATATTTCTCGTAACGGCGAAACGTATCCTGTAATCGGAGTTGCTCGTTAGAATACGACACACGCCCCTAAATCCGTTCCGATACTTATTTCAACGCAAAGCTACGCAATTTTGTTCCACCTGGTTTGCACTCGCGAACTACGAAACTAACGTCTGCATCGAGTTGACTAATTACGATGATATCTGTGGCTTGTAACGAATCACATCATAATCTCTCTCTCTCTCTCTCTCTCTCTCTCTCTCTCTATCTATCTAAACTATCTCTCTAATTCTACATTGAGTAGAAACTCGAAATATAAATAGGTATCTATATCTTCCTGCGGTAACTTTAATGTTCGATATCGTTGAACTCATTAGAAAATTAATTTTACTTATAAATAGAGGATCGTACTTATACTACTAAACTTTATCTCTCTCTCTCTCTCTCTCTCTCTCTCTCTCTCTCTCTCTCTCTCTCTCTCTCTCTCTCTCTCTCTCTCTCTCTCTCTCTCTCTCTCTCTCTCTCTCTCTCTCTCTCTTGCCCCCGCGCGCGGGCTAGCAAGGGCATTCGCACTTTGGATTGGTCCTCGTTGAGCTTGATAAAAGTTCGAACTTCTAATTGAAAAGTACTACCTAAGAGAATTTTTTTTCCGTTAATAAGACCCACCATCGTTAAAGATCGATTAATCGAAAATCGGTGGGAATCTTTACTTTCGTAGATTTATCTTTTTGCGAGAGAAAATCAGTTCGATAGAAATAGCAAAGGATAAAAGGGAAAGATAGAAACACAGAAAGAAAAAAAGAAAACCAGAAAGTAAAGAAGGCAATAAAGAAAGAAAGAGATAGAAAAGAAGAAGAGTTGAAAGTTAGCAAAATAAATTGAGGTAAAGAATGGATGCCGATTTTAGAAAGAATCTTGAGCTTGATCGGTGGTGCCATCATTATCTCTGTCATTAATTTTACGGTCGTAAAATTTCTATCTCTTTTTTCACGCAAGGAACGCGTCACGTATTTAACGTTGCACTTTTCCGACCATTTCTTCTTTTCGCACGTTCCTCATACATAATATACTCTGAAATGTAATCGTCTTTAGACGAAAGCCAATTACCGTGATAATAAACATCCAACGGAATGATAATTTATCTGTTCTTTCAGTTTTATTTTTGTCATTATTATCGATCAATCGTTTCCTATCATTACGTTAGATCGTATCGATTATCGATCATC